>NW_023270855.1:21545786-21558440 GCF_011800145.1 Mirounga leonina
GCCATTTTGTCAATTACAGCAGCCTTTTTTAAAAGCATGTTGTAAAATATTATTCACCCCAGGTGAGTGAGCAGCATGTGAAACTGCTTAGCTTGGCCTTCCTTGTGTGGGCTCCTATTGTTTGTTCATTTACTCTTTAAACAGAATAGACTGTAGTCATTATTCTGGCCTAAGACTGGAGGTAATATCTTGAAGGTTCATTACCGTTGTTCACCCTAAAGTCTCCTCTTTGCTCTCTCTCTTTTTTTTTTTTTTTTTTTTTTTGCTTTTCTTAATGGGGTGGGGTGGGCAGGATATAAATAAGTATGGAGAACAGCAGAATTTGTATTCATTTTGTTTTTTAAGGTAAAAGTCATTCCAAGTAGCTTCAGGACATGAAATAACCACCTTTTCAGTGTTGGGAAGCAGGAGGGGGACGCATTAACAAAGGAGGAAGGCTTAATTTTACCTTTAACTAAGTTAAAGGTAACTTAACTGTGCCGAAGGTAAACAGTGGGTTTATTTAGGCATTTTGAAAGGTTGCAGACCTGGGCTCTAAATTTCTCATTTAAGCCATATTTGGAAAAAGTGACTGAAATAGGGTGGCACCCTACAGCCTTAAAAATCAGCTATCCCTCTCGTTGTTGTCGTCGATGTTGTCATTAGAGTATTTGATAATTTTATCTTAAATCCAAATTTGTTTTGGCCTAAATGTCATGAAAATGTTCTTCATAGAATTTGAGGTAAATCTCTCTTTACATAATGAAGTCTTTTTTTTTTTTTTTATCACTAATAGGAAAGAATTGAGTTATAAGGATACAGGAATTTTTATTTTTAAGATTTTAGGCTTTGATTCAGCCCTCTGATTACCAGAGCTCCTGCGTATGGTAAAACTGATTGAAATTTCAATTTGTTAGCCTTTCCCCTGTTGGAAAATCTAATAGTAAAAGGACTACAAGACAGGCCTACTCAGCATGTGGCCTGAATCATCTATAAACTGGATATCCAGACCATTAACAGTGAAGAACCCAGGCAGAGTTTTCCTTTTAAATAACTGTCTGTGTTTTATTCCCTCTCACTGGTATGTAATTTGCGTGTGTAGGTTCATGTTTGATTCCGTATGTGTCACGCTGGTCTTCCACCCTTTGCCGTTTCTGACGTTCATGTTACTGCATTTCAGTATAAGGGTGTGTCCTCCCGTTACATAAAATCAGTGTTCTTGTGAACCAACCCTCATATCCAGCCCCATCCAAATTAGGCTTCTGAACTAGCCGGCGGTCCCTCTCTTAGATATCTACCCATCGAGTGGGTCTTAAAAAGCCAGCTCGACTTAATTGCTTAAATTTTCTTTTACTTATGTGTAAATGGTTCTCTCTCGAGGCCCTGCAGAACTTCCTGGAAGACTTTGATTTTGGTGATAACCATGGACTAAATTACACGCAATGCCAGTATTCAGTGGTGGGGATGGAGAAGGGCAGGCCGTGCACAAGTCGACAACTGTCCGCTGTGAACTAGACCCACTGCCTAGTTGATGCTGAAACATCCTGGTAACTTATATTTTCCTGTTTGTTTCTCCATTTCACTTAATGATTTTCTATGTATTGTTGCAGACATCTCAACAGCGAGCATGCGCTGGACGATAGAAGTACAGCTCAATGTAGAGTACAAATGCAGGTTGTACAGCAGTTAGAGCTACAGGTAAAGCCACATTTATTTTTAATATTACCTCAGTATTCCTCGAACCCCACATTTCTGTAGTGTTCTGCAATGAGTTCCTGTGTACTCATTATTGAATGGAAGGTCCAAAACTGGTTGTTGTCCTTTTCTTCTCTCGTCTCTTTTCACTCTCCGGGAAAGTCCACCTTCAGCTCCTTCTTTGGAGCTGCTGCTGAGACGTTTCAAAGTTCTGTGCATCTCTGTGTCTGCCTCGAGCTCCCCGCCACCTCGTGAGCTTTCCATCTCCCCCCACCCCCGTCCTCGCTTCCCCCCTCCCCCGTGTCTTCTGCAAATGGAAAACGTTCTAAGTTAAAAACTTAATCTGTTGTTAATGTAAGGCCCCTGAGTTGCCGGTATCGCTAACCTGGAGTTAGGGAGCCGAGCCAGGGAGAGAGATTGAGAGCACGGATGGGGATAGAAAGCACATGTGAGTGTCAGCAGCAAGTACGCACGCGCGCGCGCACACACACACACACGCATACACATGCATACACACGTCCACACGCGCACACACGAGCATGCTGTCGGGAGTTAACATAGAAGCTGCGTGTGGATTTATTCCTCATGTTAACGTGTCCCCGTTTCTCTCCATCACTGAGAACACCCGAGAGTTCAGTGCACATGTTTTAAATATGCACACACACACACACAAAAACATGTATTCAGATCTCTAATATATATAGTATGTACACATATATCTTATATACATATATATGTATATATTATATATATACATATATATGTAGGTTTTTATATATGTATACATATAAAAATCTTGTGTTTGGCAATCCTTTGGGCCATGTTGAATGTGTTTCGTGACTATAGAAAATAAACTTGTGCATATTTTCCTGTGGATCACAGTTGTGAGGGATGGGGGGCATTTTTTAATGTGAGTTCCACTTCCTGATGTCACTTGTTGATGAACCACCATATTTTAACAATAATTCCATTCTTGGTATAATTAATAGAAAATGAGTTTCTAAAAGTAAAAATTGGGTCAGAAATGGAGATTATTAAAATGTACAATTGCAAAAGCCTGACCCTACAAACCCCATTTATGCAACCGAGTTCCAAAATGCTTTTGAGTGCTTGATGACTCAGAGTGGCTTCTTCCTCTGGCTGGTTTAGTGTAGGCAAGAGGTTAGCCGACTAGGGGAAATTAAAACAATGTTGTACATTATATTGTTACCAGCCATCGAAAAGCCTATTTTGTATGCAAGACAGCAATGCCGAGATATATGGAGAGCCCTAGGCTAAGTACAGAAGATAATTACATTTGGAATTTTACTGAGTTAAGTCATTTACAGCTTCAAATAGTTGCAGAGAAAAATCAGCCAAAACACACTTAAACTTTTTGTTGTGACTTTTCAGGATAGAAAGGATTTTTTTTAATTAGTTATCATCTTATATGACAAATTACATTTTGTTTAGTAAGATTGTCTCAAAAGTTATTTTCTTTAGCTAGTTAATATTTTTCCATTCAGACTACAGAGATGAACTTATTAGAACAGTAAGATATTCATACAGGCAAAGGGCACATCATAAAATCCCCAAATTTTTACGTAAGTCTTTGGAAACACCTTTAAATTTAGCATGTTTCTTCAGAAGGAAAACAGTAGCTTTATTTATCTCCTCCCCCGCCCCGAAAGTTCACTTCTGATTGATGTGTAGTAAGCCCTTGAAAAATTGGTTTCAGAAGAACAAACTTTATGGCTCTTGCTACTGAAAATCTTTACGTATTGGTGGTTATAAAGTGATATAAGTCCCTGCATTTATTTAGTTGATAAACTTAAATTCTCAGCATTTAGTTAGAATAAAGTGTTTCGCAGAGTGTCATGGTTTGCCCAAGTAGGTGTCCCAGATTCCAGATTGGAGAGCGTGGGGCCATTGTTCATTACTGAGGAGCTGATTATCGACTTCATTCATTGCTCCTCACTCTCCCCAAGAGTTGGCAAGAGAAGGAAAGGAGTTAGACCATCAGTAAGTCAAGTCGTTCTCCCCTGGCAGCTTTGATGTTGTTTTTTGGTGGGTGTGGCCTGGGAGCTTTGCAGACCATTAGAAGGATTCTTTGATTTTTCATGGATTTTATTTATTCATAGATCCCCTTCATCCTTCAGCCCTAAATCAAACTGAAGGCAGGGTTTTCAACTTGTGATAGGACTCAAAGAAGATCATCTGGCCAGAAGTTACTATGGGGTAGTTGCCTGTGGTATTCCTTGTGATATTTTTGCTTGAGAGTTTGCTTTAACGAAAGAAGGGGCAGACTCATTCTGAAGGTTTTGGTTTCTTCAAAGGCTGAGGGAATTGTTAAAGTGATGGCGTAATGCTTGTCAAAAGCAGGAGTTGCCACACTGCAGATCAGGAGCCCAATCCCAAGAGCTAAGAAAGGTTTTTATGTTTTGAACAGTGTGGGGGAGGGGGAGGGATCAAAGGAAGAATAGAGCATGTGAAATTCAGATTCCAGTGTCCATATATAAGGTTGTATTGGAACATGGCCACGCCCATTCATTGATGTGTCATCTCTGGCCATAGTTGCTTGGCATTACAGTAGAAAAGTTCAAGTAGTTGCACCAGAGTCCCTTATGGCCTGCCAAGCTGAAAATATTTACTATCGGGCTGGCTCCTACAGAAGTTTGCCAAACAACCCCTGCTCCAGAGGATTCAAAAAAACCCATTTGCATCACATTATATAATTCCCCTTAGGCTCCTGGCTACCTAAAGGTCTGCGAACCCCTTCTTCCCTCTTCCTTCCTCGCCTTGGTGTATAAAACCATTCTAGTCACCACATTGGTCGGGTTTCCCCCACAGCGGCTTCACCTAACAAGTACTTGTCCATCACGGGGATCATGGAAAGCGGGCTGATGGATATTCATTCATTCATCCGTTTATCTTACCAGTTCATTTAGCACACATCACCCAGAGCCTGTATAACATAGCAGGAACCTTGCTGAAACCAGTAAAGGGTTTCAAGAGTGAGCAAAATGGTTAAGGTTGCCTTCCTGGTTCTTATGTGTTAAAGGGAAAACAGACTATAGATAAGTAATTTTCCAGTGGCACTGTCCCCTCCTTGGGTAGTGCTGGCTGATACTGACGGGTTCTTGAAAACACTAGAAACATGCTCAAAAGAGTTTCAGTACTAGAGAGGGGCCAGACCCAATTTTATCCATTAGTTATTATTCAGGCAGATGAAATATACCAGAAAATGTTAACAATGTTTAGTTGTTGAAGAACCCTCACCCTGAGCCAGAGCTGAGGGGTCAGGATTAGACGGAGATTCTTTGGGTTGCAGATCTGGCACGTTGTGGGGCAGTCTAGGACAAGGTACACTTAGACCCACCAGCTGTCCTCACTGCGGGCTTCCTCTTCCTCTCGGGTCAGCATTTTTATGTTTGTGCTGTCACATTTGCCATGTCTTTTACCCATGTCTAGAAATGTACTTTTTAATTGACTTAACGAACAGTCGCTGTGCCCATAGGACCTGAGGTGTTGGGGGAACCAGGTCCCTGCAGCAGCCAAGAATACTTTGAAGAGGTGTTCTTATGCTTGAACAGCCTCTCTCATTTCCCCTTGGCATCATCCCCCCATTCCCTCCACAGCACACTGACAAATCACCTCCTCCATTGGGGACGCCCTGGGCATGACCAGCCCCACAGCTACTTCTCTTTGCCTTCAAGAAGGCATTTCCCCAGACCAGGAAGTACCTCTACCTCCAAGTATATTACAGAATTCCTATTCATTAACTTGAATTTGAAAAACATTTGCACAAGTTAGCACTACAGAAAAGAGCCGTCAAAGTTGGAACGATTCCCCAAGGCTGATCCCTGTATTGTTGGAGGATCAGTCTCCCCCTACCACCCGGACTTGCCAGGCCTTTCTCTGCACAGCAGGACTTAGACCTCTGGTGTTTACATCTGGGAGCAAAGGCACATGTGTGCCCCCATTAGAAAACTAACCCCAATAAGCTTAAATCTGTGTCATAGATCAATGGAGGTTCATTATGTCTGCCCTAGAGCATCATCGCGAAATGTTCCACAGGAGAGTTCTGCAGGGCATTGTCAGCCAGCGCCAGGCATGACCATCATGAATGGAAGCCACTTGAGTGCTGCCCATTTCTAGCCCCCCAGATCTATACCGCAGAACCCTTCCCTCTGATCCAAACATAAGGCTCTTGTGTTTCTTACCTCTAATGAACCCCTCCTGAAGATTAGGGGGAAAAAAATTTAATAACCATTGTTAGCCTCGGGGGATCCTGGCTAGAGATGTTTCCTTTCTTGGTGCTGCCTGTGCAACGCTGTGCTTGAATCACGTGAAAAGCCTTCACGATTCCAGTGTTGAGAGGTAAGGCAACCAGGCAGAAATCAAGATCATGGGCTACAGTCTGACTTAGGCCTGTCCCGTCAGCATTGTGGGAGAGATGCATTTGTATTGTTGTTCTTTTTGTGGGAAGTTATCACAATATATAATGCATGTTTTCCTAGCAGTGAACTCGTTATGTGGAGCTTGTGAACAGAGTGGTTAATTCAGTTCTCATGTTGCTCCCTGTTACTGGTCTCAGAGGGAAGAGGGGTCAAGAAGACATCTTAGTGGGCATTCTGAGCCTTTCGCAATATTTCCAGCCACATTGCACTATTACAAAGACAGTTGCAATTTTTTGACATTTTAGCAGTGGACTCGGTGGTGATTAACCCCATCTGTTACCCGGGAGCCCAGCATTGTAGAGAATTTGTGTGAGCTGCTTGTGCTGTACGTATATGCACCTAACATCAAGATAGATGGACACCATGGTAATCATTTGGGTGAAGGGCATGGCTTTTTGAGGTGAGGGAATGTAATTTAAGATTGTATCTGTTAGATGCTTGCTTTCGACAGATTCTTCTGGATGCTATGCAGACAAGAGGCTAGGTCAGAACTGGAGGGGAATGATGTTCCCACAATCAAAATGCACGGTCTTACTGTACAGGTCATGAAGTATGCACACGCGCACGCACACACGCACACACACACACACAAGAGCCGCAGACACAGGATGCAGAAATAGGTTGACATTAAGAATGGCCCACCCGTATGCCATGGGCAGGATTGTAAGGAAGCACCTGATGCTCAAAGCATTTAAATTCATATGAATCTACTTGCCTGGGTTCACTTAGGTGGGACATGCTTATGAACTGTCTCAACCAGTAAGCCATGAATGAGATGGCACACAATGTATCATAGTGGCTAGATCGGGATTCCATCTTGGGAGAAGGGAAAAGCATCCGATTTAACAGACAAGAAAGTCTTCAGACAGATTTCCCTGTCTCAGAAAGCTGAGACATTCGTGGCATAGATAAATTTTTCTGGCCACGTATGTTGGTTTTAATGATCATGTGACCTTGCTCAGTTGTCAGCGCATATGTACGGCCCCCTGGCATGTAAAGATGGGTTTTGAATGGAAGAAAGAAGCAGCCTTGGAGATCCGGTGTTTCCTCATGTCCACAACCCAGCATGTGGCAGGGGCCCGGGCTCAGGGCAGGATTCCTGCAATCCCTGAGCCTCTAGACCCTTTAAAGTGAATACTGGAAGCAGCCAAGGGGAAAAAGAGCTGACCCAACCAATGGGGATGCTCTGCCTGACCCAGGCAGGAGGGTGGGAGTGGAGGGGGGGACCTTTTGTCTTTAATAATTTGATTCCATTCGGTCACCATTTATCAAGCACCTACTGTGTGCTGAGCACTGGATGCAGATAAGCAAGACAGCGTCTTCCTTCCTATATGTGCAGCCTAGCAGAGAGAGAAGACTAGCCTGTCTTTCACCCCACACCAGGCAGAATTTATAAGAGGAAGCACAGGAGGCATGGCGGGGCGGACACGGGAGGGGGCAGGGGGCAAGTACAGTCCAGGCCAAGAGAGCCGTGTAAGGATTTGCTTTGATCATAGTGTGAGGGAGACAGTGGAAGAATATGTGTTCTTTCTCCAGTTCATCTCTCTGTTCCTCAAGAAGTAGGATGACCAACCTTCACAGTTGGCTTTCCTGGGACTTGGGATTTCCAGTTTCAAAACTGGGAAAGTACCTGGCAAAATGGAATGAGTTGTTCACCCAGATGATCACTTTGAATCCAGTGGCTTTGGAAGAGAGCTGTTTAATGCCTCCTGTTCTGCTTGTAATTTATAAAGGACCTGGGGAACCATTTGGAAGGGTATTTACTGAGTTCCTACTATATGCCAAGGCGGTGTGCAAGATGCTTCCTACCCCTAATTTCATTGAATCCTCACAACCCGCCTGTGAGCAGATACTTCCTGAATTCCTCAATCCTATCATTTTTTTTAGTGGAAAAATAGAACATTTGAAAATCAGTATACATCAAACATCTAATGAGCCTGGGCCTTTCTTCCCCTTTGAAAAGGTGTTCCTAAGTTACTGATGACCAGTTCTTGGCTGTTAGAGTGAAAGAAATAATTCTCTGTGCCTCTCCTCTTCCAGATGAGGAAACTGAAGTTGAGAAGGTCTCATTCACTTGTTCAAAGCGATGGCAGATAGTGGGCAATGCCCAAGATTCTAGCCTAGCCTGTGTTCGTGTTCCTCCTTTGGTGGCACTGCCACCTAACGCTTTCCACTCAGGGTCGTCCTGGTTCACCGAGGTTCTGTGTATGACATGCAGGCTTTGCGGATCACTGGTTGTAAAAGCTGGCTTGGGAGGCCGTGCCTTTCTCTGCCGCTTGGAGCTCCCTCCTCAGCAATCCATGGCAGCCGGGCAAGGCTAGAACTCGGTGACACGGGAATCCCTTGGAAATTTTCTAAATCACGTACAGCAGGAACCATAAGCTCCAAGGAAACGTCAGCAGGGAGAAGAGTGTGCAAGCTTCAGTAGCAGAGGGAGACATTAAGCCTAACACAGGTCAGTTACTGCGGGGACTTCACGAGTGATTACTTACCATTAGCGGTGCTGTTTGTAATCACACCAGCTTCCTGGACTTCTGCAGATATATTATCTGTAATGTGTCCCCACTTCAGGCCTCTCCAACGCCAGGGAAGGCAACACTCAGGACAGTTCTTGGCAGCAGTGGCCTCACGGAGCCCGCTGACTCTCCCTGAGTAAGCGCAGAGCATGCGGGGAAGACGTCCTAATGGCACCACTGCTTTGTGACTGGAGCCAAGGAAAAGAAGAGAGGGTCTCTGGGTTTCTCACTTCCACGTCCCTCTTTGAAAACCACGACACTCATTTTTCATAATTTAAAATCCTGCTTAGCTCCGGGAGCATTAGAATTCCTAGACTATGACTGAGTATTAGTGTGCCGTCTGCTTTAAATGTCAAGAGAGTCTTTAATAATAACACGTAAGGAATGTTAAGATGGTGACAGAATACAATAAAAGTAGGGAAATTCTTCCATTGGGATGGAGTGAGCCATAGGTTGCCTACCACCTGAGAACTGCAGTTGTGTTAAAGAAATAATTTAGAAGTTTTCAATGGCGCTGAGCTTTGAAGGCATGTGAATGACCGGAGTTTGATAAAGTGGGTCAAAAAGAACTCTTTGGTAAATACTCAGGTAGAAGAATTTCATTTCCCCTCCTTCCAAATTGTTGTTTGGTTTGGTTTGGTTTGGTTTTTTCTTGTTTTTCTTCTTTTGATCATACGTACTTAAGAGACCCATGAAATGGGATGCACTCTGCCTCAATCATCATCGTATATAAAACCAAACAGCCACTGTTGGGACTTAGTCCATGGAAGAGAGTCCTGTCTCCCAAAACGAGTGCATTAAACCCAGACACATGGGGTCCTTATTAAAACGTTTACGCCCACATCCCCTCGCTTGGCATGTTGGGTTTAGCAAGTTTAAGTGAGACCCCAATCAATTAAATTGGGGATCATCATTGTCTGGGAATGATCCCGGCTTGCCTGGTCCTCTGTGGAGTACCTGCTGACACTCTGTATCTCACCCTGCCTTGGAGTTTCTGCAAGTCCTGTCTTCAGCATAGGAGTGGGAAGAGTGGCAAACCATCTGTGTTTTCAGTTAGCATCCCAGGTGCCTCTTATAGTCACACCAGAGTGGGAAAGTCTGACCAGGCGTCCCGCAACTGGAATTCTAGTCTTACTTCTGCCCCTTCCCAGCTCCGTGTTCTTGGGTGCATTCACCCTTGGGGCCTCAGTTTCCCCAACTATAAAATACAAGAGTAGGACGAGAGGATTTGAGGTAGCCACAACAGTCCTTGCCTCTGTGAAATCACATGAGTCACTTGGTCCTTTCTTCTCATCCGTCCTCGGTAATTCAAACGTTTTTACACATCCGGGATCCTTCATTTATTTCAGATTCTGTTTCTCACAAGTGAGAACCGCCAAATTGGGCTTAAAATGATTAGTCCTCCAGACAACATATAAAGTGATTATGTTAAATGAACCTAAAACCGTGTTCCCTTTTCTCTGCTAAAAGAATGAGTTTAATCTCCTCAGTTTTTATCTTTGAAGATGTTGAATGGAGCTCCTTGCCTTCGGCAGTTATCAGTGTGTCCAGAGCGATACAAGCGTTCCAGCCTTTCACAGCCCGGACAGGCTAAAACCTAATTTGAGGCCATGGCTAATAGAAGAGGGGATGACCTGTATCAGCCAAGGGGAGAAAAAGCATTTGCCTAGGATGAGGGCAAGAGACGGCGAGAACCAAGGAAATCAATCCATAAGCAGTGGGCTTCATCTCTCCTACGATTTCTGTTCCATTCTTCAAGACATCAAAATCCTCTCCCCAGCCAGGCCCACTGCAAACTGCACAGAACTCTTGTCACATGGACCGGGGTTCCAAGCATATACTCAACCACTTGAGGTCTAAATAGACCAGACGGTGTAACTTTCCTTTAGAGAAAGTTAGATATTTTTGAGCATCCGTGAAGCACTAGGCTCTGTGCTAAGCTTGTTATGTGCAAGAACTTATCTAATCCTCAAAACAACTCTTCAGAGTTCAGAGATTATTATTCCATATTTAGAAGAAGAAACTAAATACTTAAAAAGGTTACATAATGTGCTCAGAGTCGCAGAGCCAGAATCTGAATCCAGCATAGTGTGATTGCAGTGCCCACGACCTTCATCCGTTTTCACTCTGCTGTCTCTCTCCAAAATTGGGGAACCTGCTAATAACCAAACATTGTACGAGCATGTCCCCTCAATGTGGGGCCTGTTGGCATTCCTTTTTACACCAGAAACCCCTCCCGTACCCACCAGGAAAGTTTTTAGAGAGTAATTTCTGCTAGCACAACATAAAAAATTGTTTTCATTTGCCAACCAAATTTTTAGTTGACCTTTGGAGTACATGTCTCATCCTCCATTGCTTTGCTTTGCATGGGATTCAGTTTATGAGGGAATGCTGGAATATACATTTGCTAATATTAAATGTTTGTATTGTCATATTATAATAATGAAAGGATGCCGTGAAAATGGATAGGGATGCTGAGCTCATGGAATAACGGCATAAAAAGTAATAAAGAATCTGAAAGCTTTTTAAAGGGCCAGTGAGTATTAAAAATGCACGACAGCCCCAGTAGAGAGAGGATGTGGTTTCAGTAGGTGTGAAATATTAGCCTTTTTGCCTAAAACAACAAAAAGTGAATTTGGCAGGTGATTTTTTTCTTTAATTGTTAAAAGGGTTTGTGTTAGAGTTAGAGCTGTAACTGATGGTAAAAATCCAGAACCCATCCAAGAATATATTACATGCTAGTTAGCACTGATCAAACAAAAACAGAAACTTGGACTTTTGCCTTTTTTCTGTAACCTTGCTGATCTTTTATAATAAAGCAGAGCTAGGATGGTAGAATTGAGTATGAGGCGAAATAAGGAACCTGGGTAATTCTCAAAATGGACAGTGAATTCTACGCTAATATTCTCACAGAGAAGTGAGAAATTGTCTCCCATGGCAGTAACCTCCAGGGTTTATGGATGTGGCCGTGTGTACAAACTCTAGGTATGTGTTTGCGACATAGTGTTATTACCTCTGACCAGTAAAATGTCAGCATGGTAGACATCTGGATAGAACATAGAGGTGATGATTCCTTTTGATGCTGGGAATTTGGATTTCCTTCTCCTTGGTCTTGGTTAATTGCTCCGTCAACAATGTTTACCCCCAAATTAAGTCACAGTTAATATTCATCAGACTCTTAAGTAACTATCACCTCTCACCCTTTAATTTGTAACATTCAGTATGGCAGACTACTTGTTTTTTAAAAAGAATAATAGATATGCCTTCATTCCTTCTGCCCCATGATAACTTTTAAGACACAATATTTTTTAGAATTCTATGAATATTTTGGTTCTAACACCTAAAAACTTAAAACACGGTAAAAAAAAAAAAAACAAACAACTACAGAAATACGAATAACTGTAGAAGAATGCCATTGCAAACATTTTAATTGTTCTAACTGAGCCACTTTGGAAAACTAAATTCCTTTGGCATTATGTGTTCAGAGCATCTTTTAGTTTGGCCAGTCAATAACTTACTAAGGCTCAGAAGATGAATAACGTAAAGTGGCTCCTAATATGGTATCATTTTCATTTCCTGTTTGTTGAAAGATAAATGCTAACACTATAAGGCTTTTTTTTCTTCTTAATTTATTCCTCCCTGCACCACAAGGGAATAAAAAGGAAAAAAATCAAATGCGATATGGCTTGAGACTGAGTCATCCAGCCAGCATAAGCCGAAAGCTTTTTCTCTCTTGCTTTTGTACCTTTTCCCTTTCCTCTGCCTTTTCCCCAAAATGCTGAAACACCCCCTTTTCCCTTAGAAAACACCTTTTAAAATGTCTTGTTTGACTTTTATTTTGAAATAATTCAGCTTATGAAAAATGGGTATTTCTTTTAAGATTTTATTTTTGGGCCACCTGGCTGGCTCAGTCAGTTGAGCCTCTGACTCCTGGTTTCGGCTCAGGTCATGATCTCAGGGTTGTGAGATTGAGCCCTGCATCAGGCTCCATGCTGGAGGCTGCTTGAGATTCTCTCGGTCTCCCT
>NW_023270855.1:21558450-21560923 GCF_011800145.1 Mirounga leonina
AACATGGAGCTCAAACTCACAACCCTGAGATCAAGAGTCACACGCTTTACCAACTGAGCCAGCCAAGTGCCCCCAAAACTTGATATTTCAAAGATTTAAGGTTAATTATGTGACATAGAAGAAATGAGTCCCTCCCCAGTTCAAAGGCATTATTTTGGACCAATGATCTATAAAAGTGCTGATCTAAGACTCTCCCCACCACCCCCACCCCTTTCTCTTTCTTTCTCTCTCCCTCTCTATTCACTCATTCATTAGTCTCTTCTACATTTCCCCCAAATTCCACGGTTCTTCTCTTAACTATGCCTTTATCTTTTAGAGATACACTTCCCACTTACCTTACAAAGGTAATTATTATCATGTCTGGTATTTTCGCCGTAAGCATCTTTGCTATAGACCTCTCTGCTGCAGTCAATTGCACCACAGAAGTAATTATCCTAAGGCAGTTTTGCCCTAAGAGATTTTAAAAATAAATAAATAAATAACTGGTTTTGACAAGTTGGTTTGACAGTTTGGTTTCATTTCTCCGTTTACAAAGTACTTCCATTTTTATATTCTAAAAATCTTAGCCCTCATAAAGGCGTATACGGTGACCCAGAGTTTCCAACCCACGTGTCCCATAGAACTTTGGAACAGAGGTCTCTCAGCAGACGTGAGACTGTATGCCAAGAACAAGCGACCGTGCAGAAGGCTTTTACAGCGCCATACAGAGCTCAGTTAGAAACACGTATTCTAGAATTTGGAAACGGATACCTCTCCTCATGAAGGAAGGAATTGTATCGATAAAAGAAAAAGTGCAATGCTGAATGGGGATTAACGAAAGCAACCAGGAAACGTATGATACTATGAATAATTCGGAGATGAGTGAAGTGCTTCGGAACAGTCCACAAAATGAAACCCGTTACTTATGCTGTCTCTCCCCCAGTCTGCACTGTACACTGTGAATGTATTCAAATGTTTTTTTTCTGGAGAAGCCGTTTCATTTTGATATTGATTTTTTATGTTTCATTTGGTCCTTTTTCGGGAACACCCCCCTTCCATTTGTCATGATCCTGTCTTTTATGGTAAGATTGTCTTACGGCCGATTAGTTATGTGGCAAAGATGCTTATGGCAAAACTACCTAGAATCAATTATTTTGTATCCTCTGTGCCCAGCTGCCTTGAATTACCAAAAATATCATCATGTTTAAACAGTTCAAGGCAAGCACAAAGAAAGGAGCATCTAGTAGTATTTTGAGTGCAGTGATGTACATAAGATTAGAAGCTTGTGTTTCTTCAAAAGATAATTTTTTGTACGATGAGAAGACTTAAATTTTTGTTAAGATGAAACTAACACATAGTAGGTACTCACCTACTGAATAAATGAAAGATCAGGCTTATTCTGCATTCCTTTGGAGATGAGAACGTGTCATCCCTTGTCCCCGTGCCCGCCCTGCCAGTGTTGCTCAGTGGCACTGCTAATCTGTGCCTACCTGTTAAGAAAGATGAAGTTCGGGCGCCTGGGTGGCTCAGTTGGTTAAGCGACTGCCTTCGGCTCAGGTCATGATCCTGGAGTTCCGGGATCGAGTCCCGCATCGGGCTCCCTGCTCGGCAGGGAGTCTGCTTCTCCCTCTGACCTTCTCCCCTCTCATGTGCTCTCTCTCTCTCATTCTCTCTGTCTCAAATAAATAAATAAAATCTTTTAAAAAAAAAAAAAAGAAAGATGAAGTTAATTCTGCATAAATGTGTCCGTGTGTCTAAGAGCTCTTCCACAGCCACAAAAGATGAATTTTAATGAGTTTTAGCCACCTCACTCATTTCCCTTTGGCTTGCTCGTGAATAAGACTGGTTAATAGGTGTGATTCACGTTTTTGTCTTTTAGCTGTCTGTGTTCTATGGGACTCCTTGGTGCCAGCAGGTCTAGAACTTCCCAGTTAAAAGCTAATGCATCTCATGTTGAGAAATCTCACACTGACACCTCCAGTTACTTCGAGTTTGGCAATGGTTGTGTAGATTTCAAAACGATTAAGCAATGAGAAAGATTTTGTCATGTGCAATGGTGCTATAGTTTAATTTGGAATATGTATCATTTTAGATGTTAAAATAGTAATGCATCTGTATTCAAAGAAATAACAGAGCATTTCCTTCCCACTAGCTTGCAAAAGACAAAGAGCGCCTGCAAGCCATGATGACCCATCTGCACGTGAAGTCTACGGAACCCAAAGCCGCCCCTCAGCCCGTAAGTACCGAGCTCTACACCCCCTTTTCCCTTAGAAAACACCTTTTAAAATGTCTTGTTTGACTTTTATTTTGAAATAATTCAGCTTATGAAAAATGGGTATTTCTTTTAAGATTTTATTTTTGGGCCACCTGGCTGGCTCAGTCAGTTGAGCCTCTGACTCCTGGTTTCGGCTCAGGTCATGATCTCAGGGTTGTGAGATTGAGCCCTGCATCAGGCTCCATGCTGGAGGCTGCTTGAGATTCTCTCGGTCTCCCT
>NW_023270855.1:21560933-21722981 GCF_011800145.1 Mirounga leonina
AACATGGAGCTCAAACTCACAACCCTGAGATCAAGAGTCACACGCTTTACCAACTGAGCCAGCCAAGTGCCCCCAAAACTTGATATTTCAAAGATTTAAGGTTAATTATGTGACATAGAAGAAATTAGTCCCTCCCCAGTTCGGGTGGGGGACTCACCCCAAGCATAGGAGGCAGGACAGCCTACCTTGGCAGCTTGTTAGTACTGAAGGACTTACGTTCAGTTGACTCTTTCTGGGTACCTTTTAGGAAGAGGGCAGTGTGCAAGGCATTTAAGAAGATAGAGGATGATTCAGATCCTTGGCCATGGGACCTTACAACTAGCTCTTCAGGACAGATGATTGGTGCTATAGCAGTGTATGAAAATATATTATGATTGGTCATGGGGTGGGGTGGGGAATCTTTCTAAATGGTGTGAACACAGAAAGAAGACAGCCAGACCATGGAGTCAAAAGGAAAAGGCATTTCAGGGGTTAGCCGAGAGACAGCGAGCAGGTATGCAGAAGGGAGTGAGGGCTAGTCCAGCGTAACTGTAACAGAGGAAAGAAACAGAAAACACACTCTTGGAATAACTGGAGGCTAAAATTATGGAGGGTGCCCAATGGTTATTAGAGAGTTAAAAGTGAATATTACTCTTTTGCAGTTAGGAGATCAAACACGGTAAGCTGAAATTACATTTAACTTTTAGGAATCTCCTACTGCTTGCCTTGTTCCCTTTTCCGTAACCTTGAAGAGTGCCATCCAAGCACAGACAGTTAATATCGAAGCAGAAGGATGGTTTCTAAACCCCAAATCCTGTCTTGGGCCTCATTCCTTGCTATAAATTGATCGCTTTAACAGTTGTATTTCTCATATACTTACATTTCTAAAAATCTCTTAGTAGCTTCCACTGATTATTCAAAATGGAGAGAGTGCTGTGCTTCTTGATTTTTAAGATTTGTAAAATTTAAAGGTACACTGCCTTTATTTGATTTTGCTTGGAGTCACTGTGTGAAAATTAATTGAGCGTTGACAATCTATAGTTAGTACCAGCAATTTTAATCAATATGCAATGATGCAGCGTAATGGCAAAGTATTGGTTTATCTGTTTTGACTGATTTTTTTCTATAAATAAAGCAAACATACACCCATATATGTATGATTTATGGTGATAGAAATAAAACGGAGTCAGACTATTAACCCAGCAAATATGGTAGCCTGCCAAGATGCAGTTGGCAGACAAAATTAATGTCTGAAACAGAACACATTACTGAGATATAGGACATAAAATCATTAAACACTTTGCACATCCATTTTTACTAGGAAAGAGCCCTTAGTTTCCATGTGTTTTGCAGTAAATGGCTATAGGACTGAATGTGTAGGCTACCAAAAGAAAGGGAAACCAAAACCCAGGCCGTTTGGTGTTGTGGATTCAGTAGTCAGCTGTGCTATTTGTGTTGCCTTCATCAGCCCCTCCTGTTAAGGAGGGTCCTTGGGAATAATAGGAACCCAGTTAAAGCAAGTTGGTAAGACCCGGAAATGACTTGATGGCCGTTCTCCAGTGAACACAGCCAACTGCTAGGGGAATCCATTGCCTTCTCACCTCTCTTCATGATTGTTTTTGTTGGAGATGGTTCCCCCCCGCCCCCACAGGATGCAGGGTTTGAGTCTTTAAACCTAGTAATAAGGGAGGGAATGAGATTATCTCCTCCTCCCTGCATGGATTAAAAGCAGTGATGTTATAATAATGTTTGGACTCTGGACTCTAGGATGCACTCATGTTGTATGATGGGGCTCCTTGGGAGGGGGAGGGATAAAAGTGGGGAAGAGGTTGTGAAACCCCGTGGGGCGCTCAGTGAGTGATGGGGCCAGGTGTTGGCAGGGAGCGCCATACACATAAGCACGCACTGGCCATGAAAGGACCATTTGGAATCTCCATGAGGACCAGTGTGAAGCAGCCAGTAAACAGGGAAAAGCATTCCTGGGGGACATGCACAGGGAAAGAAGGTTTGTCTTGATTAGTATTTAGAAAAAAAAAATGTTTTACATTCTAGGAAATTATAACTTTGAAGGGGACCTCCTACTAAATTTATTTTTAACTGTTCTATTGAAAATTCTCTACCACTAGTCAACATTATCTCTTAGTAGCTCAGCACAGTATTTCTTTATTAAAAGAAATAGGCACGAATATTTTTGACTGAAAAATTAATAGCTTTTGAATTCATACACAGCAGGTTTTCTTTTGCAAAGAAGTCCAATATCGCTGCATAGCACTTCTATAACCATTTATTTAGTGTCCAAGTCAAACCTTTGACAGCTAGAGCAGCGCTACAAGCCAATATAAAGAACTCCAAGATGTAAACCAACAATAGGCCATCTGTGTGAGGTTTGCCATTGTCAAATACATAGATTGTTTGGATTAGTTTATGTAAATGTACTGTTGTATTACCCTTTGAAAAAAAAAAAAAGATCACATTTGTGTATGAAAAGTGGTTCCCTTCACAGGCAGCATTATAAATTCCTTATCCTTTAACTTACATGTAAGCAGTAAAAATTGGTGCCTGACAAGCAGATATTGTGTGACACTGTTGCCAGAGTGAACCTGCCTTCTTTTCATTTATTGGAAAATAGAAAATTTTATTATAGATACCATCTTATAAATCAGGAATTATTAAAATATGTATAGGTGAGGCATTGGGAAATTAATTATAAAAGGTAGAAGTGTGGTGTTTTGCATAAATTTTTACTCTCCTTGCCCCAAAAAGGGGAGGAAAAAAGGCATACGCATTGAGCAGACCCTTGATTCAACTTTCGGGATACCGAGCCATCTGATGTTCATTTCTAAGGTGCAAACGATTCCTGTTTTGCCTGTAATTAATTTATTCCATCATAAATAATAGAATGCCCAGTGTGTCCTTCTAGAATCGTTGATTTGAAATAAGCAGTCACCAGGATTCAAATCTAACCATAGATGGGGACTTTCATGTTACAGCCTTGCCAGTAAGTTGATGAAGTTTTTTTTCTTTTTTCCATTTCTGTTTAAAAGGAACTTTGTGTTTATTTTAAAATTCTTAGTCACTAAGTGATAGAATGCTTTGCTGTAAACGTTGCTTTTCACTAAATGCCATTTGGGTGGTAAGTGTCATTTGTTGTATCCAGTCATCCAACCAGTCCCTCTTTCTTTGCATCAGAAAAACTATCAAAACCTTCTTGGACTGTTCTTACATCAGCTCACAGACATACTCCCTGGGCCCCGTTGTGGAACTCGTCTTCCCAAGTGGGTCGTGGGAGGATATGCTCATCTCAGGACAGTCCTGAGTTTTTAGACGTAGCTGTCAGCTCATCCCACGCTGGGACGTGCATAGGGAAGCCTTCCTATTCTTCGGACACCTCCAGCAGCACCTCTCCCTGCTTGCCATCACAGTCTCCACACCGAAGAAAACCTTTCCTTTCGTAATTACACCCAGGACTCACGGGGCACGGTATTTTTGGACAGGGAATTCCTGCGTTTCAAGTCAAGGTATTTGGTCAGCAAGTTATTTATTAAGCATGCTACTAAAACCACGGAGCAGTAAAACAAGAGAGCCCCATCCCTGCCACTGAGGTGCCGGAGTCTCAAGGGACAGACACACAACGGCACACACTCACTGCATGAATCGTGCCGTGCCGTCGAGCAGCGCTCTGCAGCGGGCATTCCAGGCAACGTGGTGTGTGAGAGGAACAGGAAGAAATGGAAAGGAGTCAGATCTGTGATCTCTCCTTGGGTTCAGAGGAGGTGCTTGCGTCCGTGTGTCTCTGAGGAAGGCAATGGGGAGAGGACCAGTGTGGAGGAAGCAAAGGACCAGCCAGCATCAGATAAAATAGGCTTTCCGTTTCTGAATTTATTTGTAAGCTTTTAATTTTCTGAAGCCTGGGCCCTGCATGGAAAAGGATGTGTCAAAGTTTCCCGGAGTGGCTATATATTCTAGCCCTTGGGTATGCACAGTGGGAAAAGCCTTTCCTGACATATGTTGAGAATGGCCAGATTTGCTCTATTTTGAGTTTTAAAAGATCCTTCTCTTTTCCATGGGAAGAGAAGCAAAAAAAAAAAAAAAAAAAAAAAAAAAAGTAAACTTTCCTAATGAGACTGATGGATAGTCTTTTGTTGCAAACTCGGTAACATTCTCAAAGTAAACAAAGTGCATTGCTTGGGGGTTCGTGTCTCCACACTCGCTCTGTGGAGAATTTGCCGAGCTGTCTCCTTGGAGGGAAGCGTAACGCGGAGGACAAAACAATAACAACAAAAAGAAGCATGTCTGTGTTATGACTCTATTAAGATGTTAAGGATTTTTTAAGAAGACTTCCCTATCATAATGTCAGGAAAATCCCGTAAATCTTATTTTATAAGCCCGGAGGACGGGAGAGGTACGCCTGGCTCCGGGGTATTCCTGCACACTAGAAACCTCTCCTGATCCTGGAAAAACCACATTCCTTCATATTTGCTGGGCACGTAATTATAGCGTAGGTAGTATATCCTTCTTTATGAAAATGTTCTAAAACGCTTACAGGAACTTGGATATTTGAAGCAAAATGCAATATTACATTTTCCTTTTTACGCATTCTCTTTTCCTCCAACCATAGCAATTAGGACTGTTTTGAAATAGTTTTTAGCTGCTATAAAAACAAAGTATCCCCCCTCCGTAAAAGGGGTCTTTTAACTCTTAAAGCAATGGCTGCTCCTTTGGGCTGCTTGCAGCCTTGCTTTAGGCCTAGAGAAACAGTATCAGGCAGTCATAAAAGATTCTCTAGCACAACACACACAAGCTGTTTTTCTGTACTGTTTCTCATGAGGCCCTCCCCTCCCCTTCCCCCCCGCCCCCGCACACATACCCCCCTCCCCTGTACCACCACTTTCTCAGTCACTGCCCTATGCCAGCGCCTGGCCCAGTGCAGTCGCAAGGCCAGGCTCAAGGAGCACGGAACCAGAGCCTCCCCCTGCCCCAGCCCAGCCTCCCCACAGATGTCCCTCAGGCCTCAGAAAGGCTGGCCGTCTCTGAATGCCAGTGATTCGTGTCTAGAAGCGGTGTGCCGTTCAAGCAGGCCTGGAGCCCGCTCAGGGCAGTTACACCAAGAGCAGAAAAACGAGTTCTGTGAGCCTCAAAGTCCCTACTAAGCAGCTAGGTGCCCCTGTGTTTGGGTTTCAGGTTTGTCTTTTGTTCTCAGAATCTGTTTTCTTATGAGGCAAGAGCACAAACAAAAATAAAAATGAGTTCTTATGGGAATACTTACGACAAGTCTGTTTCTGTCCGGGGTTTACATCAGCGCTTTGTTTATTTTTTAAAAATGTGAGTGACTCATCATCTTTAAAAGAAGAGAGGAGGTTACTGTTTAAAAACTAGAGATTAATCTTTTAGAAAAGGGCTCAGCAGAAGATCAGGCAGCTGACAGAGTCCCAGTCATTGGGATGGGTACGATTCCCAGGACAGCCCTTCTGGAAGTGAGCTGGGGGAAAGACGGTAGTTAAGAGCACACGGAGATTTAAAAAAGAAAAAACCCTACAGCGGATCTTAAGTGACAGAAGAATTTAACTTCTAGCCAGACCCTCAAAGCGATTATCTTTGCTGAAATCATCACATGACGGAAACTTGCCATGTAGAAAATATCAGAGTTACTAACTTTTCCAAACATAGCAACTTCTTTTTAAATAGAAAATAGACACAATAAGAAAAATAGGAAAAGAAACCCTCCCAGTCCAATCCCTTCCTGCTCCATGCCCCGGGGGGAAAAAAAAAATTATCTTTTAAAACCTTAACTATGATCAGAAACACGAAGCGCATATGCTTTCATTTCTAATTGATGATTATATTAAGATTTAATAGTTTACAATTAAGATGAATCTTTCAAGATTACAGCAAAACCCACACCAGTCCCGATTTGCTGTTCTAAGTCTGTAATTAAATTTTTTTCTTTCTCTTTTTTTGGGGGGGGGGGTGGGGGGAGTCCACTGTTTTCAGAGACCTTAATTAAAAGAGCAGGTTTGGTTTGAACACAGAGCCTGTTTTGAATCCTTCCCCATGCTCCATCTTATCTCTCCCTCGTGACCTTCCTCCCCGAAAATGGTTTCTCCTCAAGGCAAGCATGTGATCATCAAACAAAAGTTTGAAAGTTAACAAACTTCTATAGCAGTTGACAAGGTTGACATTTCATTAACTTGTTGGTTCAGTCTTCAAATGATTTTGCGAGGCGAAGCACCCTCTGTTTGGAGTTTACAGCTTTTTGTTCTCCCTTCCCTCACAGACTACAGTCATGTTTAATTTGGAATCTGGGCTCCTTTGGCAAATTAGCAATTAGAACAATTTTGTGGGAATATGTATATGTGTCATTAGTTTTCCTGCAAATTAATAGCAAGGGCAGAGGTCAGGCAGAAATTTTCCACTTGACTGCCGTTCCTCTATTGAGACTTGGCACTTGGTTGTGGAATGGCCACAGCTGCTCTCAGCCACCCTCTTCCTGTAGGAACTGTCTTTTAATTAGTTTACCTCACAGCCATCATTACAAATATTACTGCCTCCCCTCCTCGAAGTAAAATTACTGTTTCTACAAAATATTCCAGTGACATCTTGCACCACTGCACATTGATGGTGGGGTCACTCGAATGCAGCATTTAATCATTAGATCACCTCCATCCGCGTCTCCTAATTAGAACCCTTACAATACATTTTTATCTGGTAATTAGCTGAGATTGGCCGCTTCCTCTGTGGCTTATTAGAGACAGCCCAGCAGTGGGTGTGAATCACGGTGTCATTTGTGAAGCCTGGTAAGCCCCCTCTCTGCTCCCTTCTGGCTTTGTGTTTATTTCCATTTGCTACCTATGTTCAAAAGCCTCCAGAAAATTCTACCGTGTATTTCTTTGTGGGTTGTGCTAACCTGGAGGGATTTTATTTTTCACTGTTGCTTTTTCGGTACAGACAGTCCAGGTGTTAAGACCTTGGGTAAAAGCTACAGATGTCCCATTCTTTTCACATTTTATGACCCAGTACCACGTGACGTGTCTGTTCTCCTATGTGAGCACCGCAAGATGGATTTGTACTTGCTGAATGTTTACATGAGTTTTGATTTTTTAGAGTCCCGTACACTTGGTGCCCTTCCTCACAAAATGAGCAGCTGGCATATTCTTTGAGGCCGTTCTATTTATAATTCTCGTTAAGTGTTTAAGAAAGTTATGGTGTTTAGGGTACTCTCCTTAAGCGGAAAAGAAAAGCCAAAAAGTAGAGTTAGTCCTCAGAATTGCTTAGTGGTGGTTAACGCACGCTGTCCTTGGACCGGTGTCTGTTTTTGATGGTAAGCTCTTCAGGGGCAGCGAATGAATGTTCTGTCCCTGTTTTTGTCATTTCAGTTTCAAATGCCTTATATTTGTTCAGTAATATTTATTGAATGTCATTTATAAGCAGGGACTAAAGCTATTCATTGAATCCTTTCCAAAAATGAGCATACAGAAAAATGAAACTGTCTAGTGTTTATTTCTCCCATTAACTGGGCATAAGATGCTTATACAGAGAGCCTAGAATCACGAGTGTGTGTTTGACTGGTTGTGGATATAGGCAAGTCATTTCATCGATCTTTGGCCTCAGTTTGCTCATCTGTAAAACGTGAGCAGTGACATCTCACTTATTAGTGATGGTATGAGAATGAAGTGAAATCACGCAATGGCAGGTGGTTTACAACACGGTTTATACAAATGGTATCCATGACTTTCCAGAGTGTTCGGATATTCTTAGGACTAGCAGCGTCTGAATTTTAAAAGCTGTGTATTTATGAGCAGTAGCCTTTGCTGCACTAATTTCCTTGACCCGTTGCTTGGGCTGATGCTTATACAGACTGGTTGCTGCACTTGGTCAGTGATTAAGGCCCAAGGCACAGAGGAGGTCAGCCCCAACCTTCCCCTGTGGCTTCTCAATTCTGCTCCATCCCAAGGCTGCTACTCTGAACTGTAAGCACTTAGTCCGCAAATACGTGTCAGGAAGGCAGGTTTCCAGCACTAATAAAAAAGAAAGCAACTCACAGCATTGGCCCAGTTTGCTGGGTGGGGGGTGGGGGTTGTAAGAGCAGTGTCCTCTCCATAGCTTGCTCTTCTAGGGCATGGGGGTTGGGGGAAGGGTCTGGCATTAGCTGAGTCAGCATTTCACCAGGGGAATTAAAAAGGAAAGCAAAAAAAAAAAAAAAAAAGATAGTAGGAAGGGAAAAATGAAGGGGGGAAATCGGAGGGGGAGATGAACCATGAGAGACTGTGGACTCTGAGAAACAAACTGAGGGTTCTAGAGGGGAGGGGGGTGGGGGGATGGGTTAGCCTGGTGATTGGTATTAAAGAGGGCACGCTCTGCATGGAGCACTGGGTGTTATATGCAAACAATGAATCATGGAACGCTACATCAAAAACTAATGATGTATGGTGATTAACATAATATTTTTTAAAAAGTATGTTAAAGGAATATTTAAGAAATAAAAACTGTTAAGCACCCAATTAAAAAAAAAAAGAGGAAAGCACAACTACAGGCTTGCCACCCACCATACCCTTTCCAGCACCATATTTACATTTTTTCCCTGAATATTTACCCAACAATATTTGATCCTTCTTTTCTTCAAATTCCTGGTTTGTATTTATTTATTTTTTTTTAGTGGAACTACCCTAACCATATGAGAGGCATTCTCATGGCCTTTTTCATTACTGGAGTGTGAGTAGAGGTGAATCTTCTCAACAAATTGGAACTTTAATGTGTTCTTTATGATCCCAGAGGAATCTCATTTTTAATACCTCCCACAAATAATGCCTCGTCCGTAGGGCTACTGCCATAATGAAGTACTTACTTTGTTAAATGATTTGAAATCTGGTTTGAGAAAATGTTACAAGTAAGCCTACTTTGCATTAAGTTTCTTGGATTTGGGGCCTGCTGTAAGTATCTGAGATATCAATTCTGTGTAAATTGTAATAATATGTTGAAAAAGGCCAAGTTCTGTAGTATAGCTAGACATAGTATTTCTGGAAGAACAAACTCAGGGTAGGGGGACGAGCCCATTTTTTTTTTTTTTTATTAATAAGAGAAGCACTTCGAGGTGAAGGCTAATGGAAGGAAGGAAACGGTACTCCTTCATTTTCCTTTGTACGACTTCAGATAAATAATACTCATTTCCTCAGTTGATGCTCTAGATTCCATTATATTACTAAGCATTTGAAACTCAAAGAAAAAAATTTTTAGAGTTCCCGATGTTTCATATGTCATCTTTTTTAATAGATTCCAGTCCTCTATTTGATAGAGTTTAATGAAAATTACACATAAAGCTTTCAAAGATTAGTCTTTGCCAACTGATATAACTGAATGATGTCTTACTGGATCAATGCCACTCTTTTTTTTTTTTAAGATTGATTGATTTATTTGGGGGGGGGGGGGCAGAGGAAGAGAGAGAATCTCCAGCAGACCCTGAGCTGAGCACAGAGCCCAGCGTGGGGCTCGATTCCACCATCCGGAGATCATGACCTGATCCAAAATCAAGAGTTGGACAGTCAACCGACTGAGCCGCTCAGGTGCCCCAGTGCCACTCTTTTTAAGTGGAGCCACAGGCCAAACATCCTTGTGGTGGCCCCCATCGGTGAAGGTTCATCATGGAGTTAAGTAGCCTGTCCCCGTGCTGGCCAGTGTGGTTGCCACTGGCTACATGTGGCTATTTAAACAAAAGTTTAATTTTGATAAAAAGTAAAAACAGTTCCACACTGGCACTGGCACATTGCAGAAAGTGCTGTTGGAGAGCTCAGGTCTAGACCAACGTATCCCAGCTGGTGGCTTCTAGAATGTTGGTGTTCACTGGCCCTACCAGGACTCCACCCGCTCCAGGAGGTTTGCCAAGCACAGTAGGCTGCTCAAGAGGGTTCAAAGCCGTGACTCAAGGAATGTTTTGACCCAGAACTTGTCAAACTTCACTGGGCTAGGTCACCCCTTTCTGCACACACTCATTTTTCACTGTCTTTGGAAAACACCTGTGTCACCAAGGGGTCAGGAGAACATGGCCAGAGAGATTTTTAAACTAACCACTTGTGAACTGTTTTTACATGGGAACTCGCCTCACATTTCAGTTGATTAGAAGCATCTACTTAGAGAAGTAAAGCTAGCCAGGCGTCCCCTGTGGTATTCTGGATTTCAGATGCCTGCTTGCTCCCTGTTTTGTCTGAAGCTCTTCTAAGAATTCTTCTTTTCCTCACAGCTGAATCTGGTATCAAGTGTCACACTCTCCAAGTCTGCATCTGAGGCTTCTCCACAGAGCTTACCTCACACTCCGACGACCCCAACCGCCCCCATCACTCCTGTCACCCAAGGCCCCTCCGTCATCACCACCACCAGCATGCATACGGTGGGACCCATCCGCAGGCGGTACTCAGACAAATACAACGTGCCCATTTCTTCAGGTAGATACTCCATTTTCGCCTCATGTAGAACTGTAATATGCAATTCTTGTAGACCAGCCTCTTTTTAAAAAGTGATAATTAATAGGACAATGATTCTTATTTAGCAGATATTGCGCAGAACCAAGAATTTTATAAGAACGCAGAAGTTAGACCACCATTTACATATGCATCTTTAATTAGGCAGGTAAGTAAATAACACAGTATGTGAAATTCTATCAAAAGGTATATGTGTACATGGATATATTATATTGATGAAGTAGATTTAAAACCGTTTAGTATGCAAGCATGCTAAAACCTTTTCTATAAGGTTTTTTAAAACTGCAATATATAACATAATTGCTTTTGATTAAGTATTACAATACGATGTGATTATTAGGAAATTCATTTCACACAACAGTGAAAATGAGCCTGTTTAAAGATGGCAAGTCAATTATCACAAGCTACAGTAATCTCTGATCCCTAGAATTAATCTGAGCTCTAAATAATTACTGAGCTTTAATCAGCTAGTGAAATGTTTTGCATTTCTCTTTGATTCTGCTTTATGAATGACTAATAAATTAATATTTCTGTACGGAAACAGAAATAAAAACTCAAAACAATTAGATAACTCCATTTTGAATTTTGCTATTGAACTGTTAAATACAACCATTAATCTTAGATCATTTCGTGAAACCTTTCTTGGGCTTTAGCTCTGAATCCTGGTTATTTTATATTTTCAAGAAACTGTATAATGACGATTTTGCTGATTTGGTCATAAATTATCTTCTTTTGTTACTTTTGCTTCATAGGCCATTCTCGAATCTCCAGAAAAGCAGCTAACACTAAATGAAATCTATAACTGGTTCACAAGAATGTTTGCTTACTTTCGACGCAATGCGGCCACATGGAAGGTAAGCTTTCTCGCAGGCCTGTTAGGCTTGGGTCTTACTTACCATTTATAAAAGAGTTTGTTGTTGAAAAAATGCAGGTGTTTTAAGTTACATGTGTATTGTTTTGATACACTCAAAAAGTCAGATTTATGGGAGTATTTTATTGAGAGAAGAGTACTGTTGGGGTTAGAATGCCGGGATAGAAGGCTCCCATTACACTGGCATCAGATTTTGGATGGACCAGCCAGTCAAGTCCTTTCTGTCCGGTTGCAATATGTAGGGAAAAGGAACGGATGACACTGCCGCCCCGATATTGAGGTTGTCCTCTTACTTACACAAACCTCATGCTTTTCGGTCATCAGCCACCACCAGAATTTGCTGAGATGCATGGCTAACATTTTTTTAACCGGGAGAAATGATCAGACAGACTTGACATAACTTTCATTGGTTGGATTTAAAAAAAAAAAAAAAAGCTCCTTACCACAATTAGTAAAGAAAGCTGTGTGGTCTCAGGACTAGCACTGTGTATGGCAAATATCAGAGGGGAGCACCATATATTATTAAGTTTTTGGTTTTAGTTTTGGGCTTTTTGGGGGGGGGGAGTTGTTTTTGTTTGTTACACCACTCTATCCATCACAGATTCATAGAAAATCTGGAAAAGGAAATTATCCAACTTCACTGTAACACCATTTACACCATTTGCTATAAAATGGATCAAATCCCTCAGCTCCACATGGGATGCCCTAACAAGGCTTGAGGATCACGTGATATACCTCATTTCCAGTTCAGCAGTGGGCTCATAGATTCTTTTAGTATTTCTTCCACTGCGTTGAATGAAGCCCTCACAAATTTTTGGATTTTACTGCTTTTACTTTCTTGGTTTAAATATTCTTGCTATAGAAGAGAGCAGGTCCAACCTGACAATTTTTTTTCATGCTTTTCTCCTATCTAGAATTCTTATAATCCCCAAATTCCACACCCATGTAAAATGCAAATATCTTAGGATATTTTTACATGTCATTATTATAAATATGATAGGGATTTATTATAGGATGCAAAGGAAATTTGCTCTGCTACTTTTTAAATTTTAGATAGGAGAAAAACAAAAACAGAAAATACATTGCCTCTTTTATGTTCTTGATAAATTAGCATTTTAAAAGAAAATGAATATAACCGTAGAATTAATTTATCAACCTCACACAGCCATGAATATCTATTATGGCTCAAAGTATCCTTTTTTATTTCCATTAAGACACATGGGTGCTGAAGGGAACCTATGTTCAAAACCTTACCCGCTTCTCCTCAGCCTCCCTTAGGAGATAAAATGCAAAGTATCTTTAGCTATGAATGCCTTTCAAAATGTAGGAACTATAAGCATGAAGCAGACATTTTCTTCAAATTGCCTTTTATAAATAGAAAATGATCAAATTTAAAAATAATTACTGGCTGTGAATATGATATTTAAGCTCAGATCTACAGCTTTAACTTTTTCATTTTTGCAAACTGCAGGAAAAAGTGCCATCAATATAAACAATCCTAGATCAAGTACCAAATGACTCATAAATACGTATAATTTTCTCTACGTGTCCTTATTTCTGTTGTAATCCTAAACAAAAGATGAAGTGCCCAATTAAAGTCATGGCTGAAAAGGGCTTACTCACGTTTTTGGGCAACTCTTTGATTTCTGGATGCTTTTGCTTAGATGTACAGTCTTGGAAAATAAAACTTAAGTTTGACTTTCTATCTTTACTTACATGGCCACACGCTTCAGACAGATCTATAGTAGTCCTTCTGGCAGACATGGTTTCCTTAGATCTTCTGCAGTTCTAAATGTTTCGATGCTTATTCTGAAGTATTAGACAGTGATAAGGTTGAGGGGAAATGTTGATTTCTTTCCCCACTATGTCTTCCATACATATACATGATCTGTCTGTAGTTTTTTAAAAGACAATTTGGGTTTATTTATCTTAACCTCCTAAGTATTGTTCTAGGAGGTAAGAGTAGACCCTTCGCATCCCTGTGCCATGCATTGGTACAGCATAAAAAAGAAAATGCTTATTGAAAGAGCAGACTGCAACCTATACATGAATAAATTTGTCCTACCAAGTATAAATATAACATGACAAACGTTTTCAGAGATTTTTCTTTTGTTTTTATGCCAACCTGTCCAACCTGTTTGAATCAGGGGTGTCCTTTCACGGTCATCTGGATGTTTTCAACCTACCCCAATTATGCTGACATAGCTCAAAAACTCTGAGAATTTATCCTGTGGATTCTCCTTGCGAGTAGTGGATAACTTAGCTATGTAATAAAACATGTCTCGTTATCTCCTTAAATATTCCACATCGAAAAAGAAAAATCAGCACTATCTCGTCTGACTCCTCAGAGTCACCAGTGGTGATTATCTAAAAGTGGAAACAGCACTCAGTATCTTGAGAGCGGAAATACTTGCAGGTAGACCAAGGGGTGGGTTGCCCCACGCTTGAGCGATGGCAGCAGCATTGGAATGGAGTGGAGGATATGCTACATGGCGTATGGGAAATGGGATGTATGCATCCGCTGTTCAGGCCACAGTAGTCACCTGCTTATGCCCTGTAAGAAGAAAGGTTTGAGTCAATGGCATGGGTCTTTTTGTAATGTCCTCATGTCTAATTTGGAGTCTCGATCAGCAAGTTCAACCACGGAGGCTAAAGAAGTGAAGCCATGTTTGTACCAGACCCCAGCATGGGTCGTGGATTTTTCTGAAAATCAAAGCAAAGAGGAGATGTTAAGGCTCCTCACCTTTGAGTTGAGATCCTCCTTTTTGGTGGACTGTGGATGTCCAGGGTCTCCGTTTAAGAATGATCTTAGAAATGACATTTAACCATAAAAAAGAAACATGGAGGCGGGGGATAGAAATGTGTGTCTTTAGGAACCATCAGCGGCAGGAGTATCATCTTTTTGCCATTGAGAGTTCTACTCAGGTGTTTCTTTGACATTTTTTGTTAATTAAGGTAATTGCCCATAGTAAGGGCCAAGGTTTGTATATATTTGGGAAGGTAAGACATAGTTTGATGATGGATACTGATGTACTGGGGATCATTGCATTCCCTCATCCAGTCAGCTGCAGGAGGTGATGCTCTCAGTGGTAAAATCCAATTTAGATAAATCTGACAAAACGCGTAGAAGGTATTAAAGCCAAAACTTTCAAAAAAAGAACAAGAACAAAATGTATTTAACAGTATTATCATCTTGCATGTTTTTTTAAAATACCCTTTTATATGGGAGATAAGTTTAAAGGGGACAGTTTTATGCTCTACATGTTTATTTTGAAGTCATATTAACAATATTTTCAGATTTTTACTGTGACCCCTATTTTGGGCTTATATGCATATTAACTATTTCTTCTGGTTCGCTACTACCAGAGACTAGATGTAAGTGCCGGAGTATAATTAATTGATAATTTTGTTTTTTGTTTATTTTTACATTTGGAAAAGGCATCCTTAACCTCAAGAAGGTCATCCACGGGGGTGGTTAGCTACAGCTTTTGGGGATGGTTTGACAAATGTGGACTGTGAGGCTGAATTTACTGCTGTTTTTGGAGTCTTTTCTTATAGAAAATGTAAATGTTCTCTCTTTTATACTTGCTGCAGAATGCAGTGCGTCATAATCTTAGTCTTCACAAGTGTTTTGTGCGAGTAGAAAACGTTAAAGGGGCAGTATGGACAGTGGATGAAGTAGAATTCCAAAAACGAAGGCCACAAAAGATCAGTGGGTACGTCCACCATGTTTGAACTTCTTAGCCTAGCTTGGATTGTGCTAACAAGTGTCAAGTAGAGGCTTTTGGCTGCTAGACGGTGTTAGACCAACGAACCGGTTTCACGTTGTCTCAGTTAAGGGAAGCAAAAAAGCATTTCATCCCTCCTGTTTTGTATACCCACCAGTCCCCCTGCCCTGCTTGCCGGTCTTTGTTGCATCCCACGCTAGTAGCTTTAGGTGGCAATGCATATTAACCCTCACAAACCATTTGCTTATGCTTATTGCATTTTATTTTCTTTTTCCTGTTCCCTGTATTGGATGTCTGTTCTGCCCCCCCCCCCAACCCCGTCTCCTTTTGTTGCCACTCCATCTCCTTTGCCGCTGCTCCTATCCCAGGGTGCCATTCGCACCAACCTCTCACTGCATAAGTGCTTTATCAGAGTAGAGGATGAGTTTGGGTCCTTTTGGACAGTTGATGATGAAGAGTTTAAACGTGGCCGCCATATTCAACGAGGCCGTCCTCGCAAATACTGCCCCGATGAAAACTTTGACGAGCTTGTCACACAGTAAGAGCCTTTACTTGCTTTTGTTTTGTTTTTTCTGCTGTTGCTTTGGCTTTGCATGGTTGACTCATCCCATGTAGTTTTGCATCTCACCAAGTAGCAGGTACCACGGCTTTTCTGCAATGGAACTAAATTGTGTGATTCGTACATGTATTTCTCTTGTTTCTCTTTGGAACACCAGTGCCTTGAATAATGCTTTTTTGACGTCTTTAATGCACATATTGGTCATATTTTGATTCAGCAGCTTATGGGGACCCTTTAAGAGTAAATACCTTGGCTTGAAAGTAATTCCTCCCAAGGAAAAAGGCAACTTTTATGGAGAGTTAAAATGTGTATTTAACAGGGTACACTTCTTGGTATTTGCCCGCTCAGTTATAAGAATAATGTAAGTGCAATGAATGAGGAGAGAGAAATCCGTAACAGCACCTACACTTCCTTTAAAGGCCAGTGATCAATCTGGGTGACTTCCTACTTGGAAGCCTCTCCTTCCTAGAGATTTTTTTTGAATGGTATCTTGTCTTCGTTGGATTAGTTCATGGACACAGCATCCAGTATTCTTACAACCTCCCAGATTTGGCTGTGCAAGAAAGATCTCAACCCAACCTCCCTGCCTTCCTTGGGAACAACCCTTCCCTGTCACCCCCCTTCTCCCCATCTTCTTTTAGCACTAAATGTGCCTCAGAGGGGGATCTCCTTTAAGAGCCATCCTGCCTTTACCTCCTACAGTCATTCCAGAGTTAATATCATGGAGACGATTCTCTAGCTAACAACTCCCAGGAAACCCTGCTGTCAGCTCACTGACTGACTTCCCCTCACCCCCCAGAGCTTCTGCCTTCCTGTTGGACTCACGGCAGCTACTAAAAATGTGCGGAGAGGTCAAGATGTTGTGTGAGGGGAAGAAAAAAAAGAAGCCTCAGTGGAGGGGAGTGCCCAGGGCTGGTCTAACTGAAGCCCGAATTTTACACCCAGTTTCCTTGAAGAGCAAAGTCCTAGCCCAGGGTATCCACACACACCAGCCCCGTAAAGCCGGGGGGCTGTGGAGAAAACCTAAGTTTCCTTTGGTTTTGTTAATGGGGGACATTTCTGATTTGGAAGGGAGACCAGCAAGCTTAAGATAAAACTTGGCTCGGAACTCAGGGGCTGATTGCGTTTAACTTTGAGTTTTTATCTTTTTCTTATGCAGTAACCCTTCCCTTATTAAAAACATGCAGAGCAGCCACGCCTATTGTACACCCCTCAATGCAGCTTTACAGGTAAGATTAATGGTCGTCCCGAATATGCAGCGGAGGCACATGTCTCCCCCGCTCATTTCAAAATATATTAGCCTCGCTCTAATTAGATATTAAATTTTAATTCCGTTAAACTTTTTTCTTAAGTGCACAAAGCATCGTACTCCCTGGAGGCAAACACATCGGGCTGCTTCAGCATTAGTGGGATGCTTAGCATTTTGAATATTGTGGCAAAAAAATTAAAAGTTCACTTATTAATATTTATCAGCAGTATCATAATTTCCATCCTCTTATTTCAGAATTTCACTTGAGGCAAAAATACCACAAGTGTAATTACTCTAGCACAGCTATTAATGTGCTGGATGATAGGCCACTGTATCACATGACCTTCTATTGTTCACGGGTTTAAAGAGAAAGCAGAGCTTTTTATTTCTTCTTCTAAAGTCTGTTTTAGCATCTTTAGTCCTTTGCCGGGGTGGGGGGGCGGGGATCCAGGTTTGGTTCACTTGGTAAAAGTAAACTGTTTTTGTTTAAACTAGAGGGGTGTTGAAGAACACTCTTTAGGTTTCCAGCAGATTGCTCAAGATTACATAAGCAGCATACAGAATGTTTGTTTCCTACTGACAAACCACTCATTACATAACCAGCATTACCGGGGGATGAAGACACTAGTTTTGAGCAGGAGTGAGTTTACCACCCAGATACGAGTTACCAAGGCAGCCAGCCGAGCCTTTTTATTTATCCCATTTCTCAGTGGTCCCAGTTTGAGTTGGCCTGTCTTCTAGAACAATCTAGGCAGGGGCAAAGGGAATCTTGCTACCTTGAAAAAGACATATTCTGTACATATATAATCCCAGGCCATCCCAGATCTTTACAGCATGGGTTCTTGCTGGGGGCTTTGTTGCCCCAAAATGGGTATATAGTACAATGTCTTGTGCCCCTCCAAAGGGCCATAACACACAGAAACATTTACAGACAAACAGGAGTGTCTTCAAAACGCTCCTTAAGGGGTCAGGGAAGAGAATGAAAAATGGATGAGCTACTTGACATTATGGGAACAGAGTGGGTGAAGAGGCAGGAGATCAGGACGGGCACGTGGTTCTCACTACTCCTAGAACAAATATTTATCGAGCACCTAACCTGCACCCTACACAGTTTCCCAGATCACTCAGCACAGTACACCTTTAACGCAGTTTCCGTGCAGAGGCAAATGCACTGAACTTAGCTTTTCAGTAATTATATTTATTTATTTTTAGCCTGTACCAACTTTAATAGGAGGAACTACTTTCTGAGTTTCTGATAATTACTTGTAGTTTACACAGTAACTTTAGAAAAGCAAATGAGAGCACGCTTAGATGCCGCCACTGTAAATACCATTCATTAGTAACTTATTTTCCCTGGAGTCTTGTGAAGTGTGAATTTAAAGGCTGCTCTATCTGGAAGAGTATTAAGATTACAAGCACATTTTACATTCATGAGGCGGAAAGGAAAAAAAAGCAGTGATCCTCTGGATTCTCTTAACTATGTGACTGACTGATTTAAATTAGTATGCCTTATCATGACAAAACTGCTCATGTTTCTTCTGGAAAACATTTGTTTTTGGCATCCTACCTCCCCCTTCTCGTTTCCAGGGGTAGCCCAAAACAAGCCTTTATGTGCATAATGAGGTGAGGTGAATAAATTGATATAAATTCATGATTGGAGGAATGGATCTTTTTTCCTCTTGTCGAGGACTTTGGATCCACGGTCAGTAGACCGTCTCATGTAACTTTCTCTGCTGTGCAAATTAAATCAGGATTCTACCAGCAGGCTTTCCTTCCCATTATTGCCCATTTCCATTTTTCAAGACAAGTAAAAATAATAGTGGAACAACATCTTAAAAAGATTACTAGAGCAACATAATGCATGATATACAATATATAAAATAGGACAGCAGAATCCACTACAGAAATAAAACATTGGACGTGAGACAGATTGCATTATGCTCTGAAAAAGTGAAGTAACTAAGGGTAACCGTAAAGCTTCTTATTTATAGACTGCCTTTCCCCCGAGGATCTTAGCATGGTTCGTGTTCCAGGAGCAGTGGTACTTATGGACTGAGGCACCTTAGTTTTTTAGTTTTTTGGGGGGGGGGGGGGGGGTGGTTTTGTTTTTTGGGCAGAGGTGCCAGTTTGATAGGAAACCACATACTATACACAGGACCATTTATATAATGAAGTCCGTTATAAAAATCATACCCCACCTGCTCCTCCGTAGACATCAACTACAAAAACAAACAAAAAAAAAACCACTTTGTTAATGTTTCTAGCCTTGGGTGGGTTGCTTTGATCACTCACTCAACAAAGAAGGTGCAAGAGGCTCTCTGGCCTATCAGGCACCATCCTCCCACCTGGTCATTTTCTTAAAGGGACCAGGCTGGTTTTCCGCTTTCCTTCTTTCTGGTCTCTCTCACCACCGAGGGATCAACAGAAGTGCTTGCCTTTTGGATGCCTTTCACCACCGTGGCTGTTGGGCCTCAGCCCATGTTTTAACGACCTTCACCTAGAACACTTCGAGAGCCAAGGAGAACACATCATCCTAAGAAGGTTGCTCTGTCTGTAAGGGTGACCATCTTATGCCATAGAACACCTTCTTACAAACATTTCAGTTTTGTCTTTACCTCTCCATTTTTGACTGGAGAAGCTGCTAAAAAAAAAAAAAAAAAAAACATGCTGTAGAGATGGCCTCACTTGGGCCACGTTCTGACTGTGTCATGGTGACATGAGAGCAGAACTTCCATGACTGGGAGAGGCATGACCACTGAGTTGTCTCAAATGAAGGCCGTTAAGATGCTTGTCCAGCTGCAGTTTGCAAAAAAAAAAAAAAATTAAAAAATAATCTGGCAACCGTTCTTGCTTTTTGCTCTGCCAAAAAAAGAAAAAATGCTTTATTGCGATTATAAGAGATCTGTTGGAAAAAAAGTACTTGATGCAAATTATTTAACAAACTGTAGGAGAGCGAAGGAATGTTCAGATTTACTGTTCATCAAAATGAGTTCACCACATTTGGAAATAAAAACAGGATTTTTTTTTTCCCACTTTTTAAAAGCAGGCAGTTATATAAATCCAGAAGTGGAGGGAAGGGAAATCTGTGGGCTTGCACAGAGCCTGTCTTTGAAATCGTCCATTGGCCAATGCTGTGTTAAGTGGAGACCCGTCCAGGGGATTGTATCTAAGAAGGCATTCCTGGCTTTGGAGTTTGTACAGTGAGCGAGGCTGCAGTTGTCCTAATAGGCACATTCCCTGCAGCCCGCTCTGTCTTCATTTTTGGCTCTTTCTTTCTCTCTAGAGCCAGGATTTCTAGAATACTTCGGACTCTTGTGTGACTGGCCAATTGAAGTCACCAAGCCAGATTGTCTTGTGATTGTACTTTCTCCTCATTAGGATGGAAAACCAGGCATATTGTAGTCTGCAAGAGGACAGTTTTGATAAATCTTGGTCTAATTACACTGCCAGTTTTTAAAAGTCTGTCCTCTTCAATAAAATGAAAAGTTACTGGGTCATAATCTCTACCCAATGAAACAATATGGATACTTTAGTCCAAAGCTGTATTTAATGACTGTCTGCATTTGAGACTGGGTGGTCATTTTATTCAAACACAGGAGGATGAGAAGTGAACAGTATCCCACCACAGACTTCAGGATTTCCTCTTTTCTCCATTTCCACTCTTTTGGGCTGGCACTCATGTAGAGTGACAGATTTTTTTTTTCCTTCAGTCCTAAAATTCCAGATTGACCGGTCTGAGTCTGAAAGATTGAGATAACTGTGGGGTAACATCACACAAACTACACTAAACAGATTCAGAAATCATTAAAACCGAAACGATGGTGGCAGATAAAAATGGACTCCAATTCTATAATCTCTTCCTTTTCTATAGGATCTAAGAGGTAAATGTTTATGGAAGTTCTCATAAGTTTGAGCTGTGAGGCCAGAATAATTGGATCAAATCTTTACTATCCAATACTGGAGTCATCAAAGTGGATAAAGAAATGAAAATTCCATTATATTTCCCTGTGATCTGGAAATATTCAGTTCCTCCTGAAAGAAGGCATCAGACAGAAAGCTCATTTTAGATAGCCCTGTCTAAACCACGTGACTCTACCCAGCAGGGCTAAATTGAGTCCTCCCTCCCCACCAGCGCTTTGGTCCCAGCTAGCTCTTGGAAACCAAGCATGGGACATGTGTCGCAAGTCTGCCTTTTAAAGCAAAATCCTTCTCCCCGTTAGAAACTTGTATTGGCCAGCCCTACTAAGAACCTAAGCGGAAGATTGTTGACTACACCCGTAATTAACGGCTTCCCTGTCTGGGCTTACCCTACGTCCTCATATATTTTCTCTTCGTTGCTAACAGGCTTCAATGGCTGAGAATAGTATACCTCTATACACTACCGCTTCGATGGGAAATCCCACTCTGGGCAACTTAGCCAGCGCAATACGGGAAGAACTGAACGGGGCAATGGAACATACCAACAGCAACGAGAGTGACAGCAGTCCGGGCAGATCCCCTATGCAAGCCGTGTGAGTACTGTCCACCCAGAAGGTCTCTGCGTGCAGGTCCCAGTCTCCCGCTTCGGTGTGCACACAAGCCCTTCTCAAGCTGCTCTTGATACCTTTTCTGTCATTTCTGCTTTCCTAGAATCTTGGTAAAAGTTCGTGCTTCTGGAAATGTTTAGCTTGGTTAGCACGTAAAAGGACCATTTACTAACTTTCCCATGAAAGCAGTCGGCTTCATGCAGCCCTACAAGTGCTCTGAGCAATAATGCGGGTGACTCATTTGCTTTTTTTCCCTCTGCTTGGCATCTCAGGCCATCCTTTAAGCCACATTACCTTTTCCTCCTAAAATCGGCATGTGTCTCTGTCCGTTTGTTCAACTTGCGGGCACGCCGAACCTAGCAGGCGGAAAAAGAATGCTTGTTTACTTGGCCGTGTGATAGTCTGAACCGCAAACACAACGCTGAAGTGTTATGACCAGGCGTTAATGATGGCACAAATGAAAGGCGGCATGATTTATAGATTGCTCTTAAAATATCAAAAGGAAAATTAATAGGAGCATTATAGCAGCAGACGGCAGTCTAATGAGCACCATATAACTGAATGAAGTGATGGGCGATGGTTGTCCCTGCTGCGTGTGAATGGGTTGAATGGCACTAGGACCGGTCCAACGACAGGAGAGGTGTGATGCCTGGCAGCCGGGGCACACCCTCCCTCCCCCCGTGGGTGTGTGGGGGGAGGTGCATGGCTGCAGAAGAGCCCCAACTGGGGCAACTCCCTCTCTGCCAGGGAAAGCTTAAAAGAGAAAAGAAGCCACATTGTTCCAGATGCTTGGATTTGTGGGGGATGCTCTAGAGGGACAGTCTCTCCCTTGGAGCAAGTATCTGGTCCACCGTTGCCCAATTTAAAGGAAGAAACCAATCCAATGTTTGCAGCACTGGCCGTTCCTAGAATAGGCCACTTGTCTACACACTCCTTCTGAATTACTTGACCAACACCTTATTTTAAGATAATTTGAGTGATGGGAATGGAAATACGACCTGTAGCCACGAGGGCCAGAAAGAATTGGCATCAAAGGACAAGGAAAAGAAAAATGCTCTCGGTCAGGGTAATGAGTGGGTTGGGGGCAATCTGAAATTTGATTATTTAGCATTTGAGTTTCATGCCCAAAGTGTTTTGAAAAGGCTCTTAAAAGATGGAAATGATCATTTTTAATTTATGTGAATAGTCTCTTTATTTACTGCACAACATTTTAAGAATGTGTTTATCTTTGACACGGATACTGCTCTGTATCATCTTTTCGAAAGCAGTCTGGTGTTTCTGACTTGACTGTAGTCACACTCGTGTTCATTTTTAAATCATTGTCATGACAGGAGTGTTTACTCAGATATTAAGGAAGTTCAGACCAAATATAAATTGGTGTATAAGCACCTTCAAGAAATGCTCATTAAAGCAAGTATTTCTGAAGTTATTCAATGGAAGAGAGACTATTTCTCATCATCTTTATGAACTCCAAGGGTTAGCTGATGTCTATTCCTACTATTTAGTGCAAAGCATTACTGAAAAGAGAAAGAGATTTGGATAAAAACTTCAGGCAACAGTTAAGAATGACGCTAATTTTGCTGTACAAGATAAACAAATTAACTTTGTGGTGGCTTTAACAACTTTGAATTAACCCCAGTGTTACCAGAAACCACATTTCGCAAGCAGTCAGCATCATTTTTAATGAAATGAAGGTTACGGTTGTGTTTTGTTTGTAACGAGATGAAGGTTTCGGTTGTTTTTTGTTTGGGTTTGTTTTGGTCTTGTTAAGGAAACCCGACGTAAAGATGTCAAAATGCACTGTTGTTCAGATCTCCCCGCTTTACACTGTTTGCTAAATATAATTATATGTCAACAGCGTAGTCCCTGTGCCCGCTCTCAGTGTCACAGACTGTTACTCTTTTTGACCCTGTGTTTCCATTAAGTGAATTCTGTAATGACATAGTTTTCCTTCTTGGGCAATATGCATTACCCTGCTATGATGCAAATTGTTTCTTAACTGTTCTAGTCTATTGGAATAAATCAAGCCGTAAACTTTATGGCATGGCTTAAAGAACCTTGTTAGTTCGGCAGCCCAGCTACTATCTAGCATTGGAACAGCGCTCCTCCTTCTCACCCTTTCTGTGCCGCTTCAGGGCTACCACATTTTGTTTCTCTTCGGAAACACTAGAAAGTAGCCACATAATTATGGCTTTGGGGCATTATACTTTCATCCTGATAGGAGCTAACGGAGCTACAAAGCACAATACTCCATGCTGTGCACACACCCTCCGAACACAATGCCCCTAAACACCAGTCAGCTTTAGTTAAAAACTCTCGTGTTCCCAGAGTGGCTAGACAAAGGAATTACTCAGATGTAAGGAGGGAAATGTGTGGTTTTGCAGTTATTCATTGGGAACCGTTGGGGAAGTAGGAGTTGGGGGGGAAAGGTGGGGCAGGGGACAGCGTGCAGGATGGTGCATCGTGCAGTTCCGATTTCTAGGAGACACACGAATGTGTGTGAAGCATCGTATCTTAAATAGTTTGCATCTTACCTGAGATGTATCGTGCTTGGAAATCCATTCTCTTTTATTCTCTGAAGCACCGCAGGCGTGTGTGACTGCATTTGCCACCCTCGGGGGGATCTGCTGGGATCAAGGAATGTTATGCAGCTGGATTTCGTTTCCCTGGAGTTCTAAGAAGCCTTAATGTCTAAGTCAGTTGGGTTGTCAGGTTGTCACACAGATCTCGTCAGTTAGTATTTGTTGGGGACCCACTCTGCATTAGGCACTGGGGTGAGCCAGCATGCGTGATGGGGTCCTAACCTGGGTCTTGGGGAGGGTAAATAATCTTACTCAAGCGCAGCTGCAACTTTCCAGGGAAAACAAAACCTTCTCTAACGTGAACATTGTATCTGGCTTGTTTTTGTTTGTGCCTAGCAAAACATTTGTCAGAGTGGAAAATTATAAAGCAAGAACTTCATTAAGAATGTTCCATTTCTTCTCCATCCTCCCACCCCCTATAGCCTTATATCATCTCATGTCATCAAATTCACGTTTCTAAACCTGAAAAGATTAATAATTCTGATTAAAGAAGTGAAAGTAGGAAAATGCTGATCAGGGAAACCACATTTGAACTTCAATACAGGGCTAAGTAACACATAGATACATTTCTAGCCAAATGTGATCAGCAGAGAAGGGGGGCGGTAAATTTATGAAGTAGCACTGCTCAATAGTGAAAATATGAAATTCAAACAGGAAGAAATGTTCACCACTGTCAGTAATCCAAGAAGAACAATTTAAGGTAACCGGAGCTTACCGTATACCTGGTAAACAACAAAATATTTTTTAAAATGTAACACTTGGGACTGATGAAGTTGAGTCTAAATTGATATCGCCCCTTTGGAAATTAATACTATAATAAATCTTAAGAACCATGAAGATGTTTTTGGCCTTTGCTCCCAGAATTTCATTCTTAGAAATTTATCCTGAGGAGGTAAATCAACAGAAATAGGAAGATTAATGGATAAAAGTGGTGGCTGTATTATTCAAAGAGCAAAAGAAGGAAAAAAAAGACAATCACAAAATACCCAGTATTAAGGGACTGCAGAGTCCACACAAGGTATCTCATATACCCATAAAAATTACAACTGAAAAAGCTGACAGACTAATATTTGTTATGTATACGATATGTAAAAATATGATGCCACACAGGAGAGGATAGGCAAAAACAAAAAAACCTACCTTAATTTTGGGCTTATGGGTGATTTTTTTTAAAAGGCATAATCATCAATACACTTAATTATTCCCTAAAGAATATAGGGGCTCCTACCAGGGCTGGCTTCGGAGGCATGGTTAGAAGTTTCAGTGCTTCTGCCGTTTCCATTTTGAAATTCTGACTAATTTTTGAACCGCATCTTCACTTTTCACTGGGGCTCTGCAAATTACGTAGCCAGTCCTGTGTCTTCCTGTAGAAACACAGAGAAGTAGGGCCATGAAAAAAACTGAAAAAAGGATGGAGCACAACCAGGAAAATGCACTGGACTACTACAACTTCGAGACATTTCGTTTTGCGACTAGTTTTAGGCAGATGGGCACAATTTTTTAAAAGCTCTTTCTCCTGACATCTACCCCCAGACACACTCTGGGCTGTGCTAATTTTAGAGTCAATTGGTTTTCTGAAGGTTCACCTCGTCAAGGGCAGTCCAAAGCACTCCTGTTTGTTTTTAAATGGTTCAAGTGGCCTTTGGGGGTTTGCATACATCAATTATTTAGGAAATCAGCCATCCCCAGTACCACCTCTTATTACTAATACTTGATAACGTCAATTAAAAAATCCTCCCTTCTGCAGCCAGTGCCAGCGATGGGACCATTTTAACTTGAATGGTTCTTTTCCATATCAAAAGGCTTGCAACAGAAAGTAATTTGTATTTGCAAAGGATCAGTTGTAAATATGATTTACGAACAACATTTCTCAGTTGTTATCGGAGTGGTTTCGCGTGATCCCCCGCAGGCCCCTTTGGGTGAACCGTGTGCTGGGCCATAATGAGGAAGTTGGCAGATCGCGTCACAGGCTGCGGCGTCCTGGTGGCCGCTACCAGCCAGCCCTCTTGTTTTGCCTTGTTTACAGCTGACAGCGTTATTATTCTGATCGGGGCTCTGCTTTCTTATCATATTGTTGTGTTGGGCGAGCCTTTTCCTCTCCGTTTGTGTTTCCTGGCAGGGCTTTTCTTGCCTTATTGACAGTTTGTAAAAATATGCATTAATTTGGAGTTTCAAGCATGTATCATGGTGTCTCTTTGCTGTGTTTGCTTGAAGTTGATTAATGATAGAACCTCGCTTGGGGTCGGTCTCTGGAGAGTTCTTTCACAGGTTCTGCATGTTAACTAGCAAAGCAGAACACACAGCAAGCCATGATTAGCCCAGCCTCCCGCGCTCAGTGGTCCCCACAAACCACCATTGTGTTACAGATTCTTATTTCACGTAATGATTTGAAGACTCGGATTCCTCTCCCCGGGAAGCCACTGTGGGGCCTGTTATCTGGTGCTCAAAGTGTGGTCCTCCTCGGACCAGAGGCATTGCCTGGGAGCTTGCTAGGGATGCAGAGTATCGGGCCCCACCCCAGACCTGCTGAGTCACACGTGGCTATTTAACAAGAGCCCAGGGTGACTTGAGTGCACAGGACGGCGAGAGACACACCCCGGGGAAGAGAGGCTGCTTCGGGCCAGAGATCACCCTAGAGCAGCTCTGCCCAAAGGAATCTTCTGCCGTGACAGAAATTTGTCATCTCTGTGCTGCCCCATCGTAACTGAGAAACTCCGTTTGAAATTGCATTAAGTTTTCATTTAAAGGGTCACACGTGGCTAGTGCCTCTGCTGGGAGACAGTACAGTCCTAGAGTGTGGCTTCTGTTGCCCAAAGCCCCGAACTTGCCGTGGTTGGGAGGGGCCCTCAAGTGAACCTCTTTTCATCTCTTCCAGGCATCCTGTGCACGTCAAAGAAGAACCGCTCGATCCAGAGGAAGCTGAAGGGCCTCTGTCCTTAGTGACAACAGCCAACCACAGTCCAGATTTTGACCACGACAGAGATTACGAAGACGAACCAGTAAATGAGGACATGGAGTGAACGTCTCTGGGCGGGGGCCAGCCCAAGAACGAAGATTGGGGGAAAAAAACAAAAAAACAAAAACAAAACAAAACAAAACACGTCAAAAGTTAGCAGTGAAATTGTTCTCCATTTGTTGTACAGTCTGGAGGATTTTCACTACATTTTGACAACTCTGAAACGTGTTAACTCTTAGTGCCATCAAGAATCCCATTTGGGAGTATTTTTGATTTTTCTACTTTTTGTTGAAAAAAGGAATTTGTACTCTGTGCATTGGATGGACTTGTTTGGTACTTGGGATTTTCCGCTCTTAAGTCAACATCAGTGTTGTAAATTTGCTAAACTGATTCACTTTTAGCAGCAGACTTTGAACTGCAGTCCTGCCGACGTCGGACACCCAGCTGAGCATGTGCACCTAAGCCGCAGACCAAGCCTCTGCCCGGAATTTAAGGATTCCAACGGACGACCGATTTGCACAGTACTGCATGTTGATTATCACTGCCTTTACTCTTTTTTTTTTTTTTTGGTTCGTTTTTGTTTGCGTTTTGCTTCCAGTTGGGATGGGGAAGGCCTTTGTGTGTGTACTGGGGGGAGGGGGTTAAAAAGTAATTATCCCGAACTTTTTAATGTATTGCATTTTTTTTTTTTTTTTTTTTTTTGCTTCTGCTCTACCATTTTAAGTTCTGACCTCAGGCCTCCGTTTGGGCCCACGGCCTCCTGGAGGCTTCAAGTTTTCTGTACCTTGTGATGAATGTTAATAGGTGTTTTTATTATACAAAAGCTGAATGTCATTTCTCGTTCGCAGTTTTCTGTCACTCATTCCAGCTTCCTTCAGACATAACCACGTTTTCTCCAAAGTCCGAAAACATTCCGTTTTGGTCTTTTTCAAAAAAGGTCCCAAATGCTGCACTCTACACATGAAGGTCCTCTCACACAGACGTGAAGTCCTGCCAGAAAGAAAGAGAATGAATGACAGAAAAAAAAAAAAAGAATAGAGACACCCTAGGAACAACGCAGATTCATTCCACGAAGCAGTATTGGAGGCGGGAAGGGGGTTGTTTCAGGTTTGGTTTCAGTTTTTTGGTTTTTGGTTTTTGGTGTTTTCTATTTTACAGCTACCATCGTGGTTAAGCAGTGCCCCAGCACAAGGAGACCTAGGCAGCGCTCCCCCCACCCCCTAAGAGCTCCTGCTAGACCCCCAGTGTGGCCGTGGAGGGCTCGCCCTGTGGTGACCAAGTTGCCATGGGCCACAGGCTCGCTGAGGCGAAAACCAACACGGGTTGCTTTGTTTGCAAAAGGACCCAAAAAGCTGGCTTCCCCCGAGCAACTCTGGTGAAAGTGGTGGCAGCGCTGAATTTGAACGTCAGTCCAGACCTGCTTGGTGGCATTAATCTGTTTGAATGCAAATTAGATTTCAGATTGAATTTGTTATGGAAGTTAATGAGGACTGAGTTCAGCAATGCTCAAGTGTTCATTTCAAACATGTGAATTCGGTACTGCAGTTCAGTTTGTTATGCAATATTATCACACCAAGCCAGTATCCAAAACTAACAGAAGACATCGAGGAGACGGGGGTGCATGGTGCCCCAGAATGTTTGGAGAAACATACATGGCACACAGAATGTGACAGTCATCGGTCAGTACAACCTCAGTCCTTAGAACCCCTCAACGCCTCCACTCTGCACCCACTTTCCTGTCACTCATTTATTTATCTAGGACCGTAGCTTTTGTTTTTAGTTTGAGAGCCTTTCGGAGCTTAATTTATATTCTTTGTACCTTTTTTTTTTCCCTAAAATTACCAAAGATATTACGCAAAGGTAAATTATGTTCTCTGTTTTATGCTTTATCTGATGAAGCCAAATATCCTCTTATTGTTGATCAAAGGAGGTGAAAGAATTTAGAGGCAATTGATGAGTTCTAGGCTATTGCTAACCTGAGAAAGAACTGCTCCTTCGTCATAGAATAAATTTAGAAGACCAAGTAGGTAATGGAACCAAAGCTGTTACTTTTGTTATTTTTTTTTTTCTTGTTCTGTACCTCAACAGAGACCAAAACTCATAAATATGAGAGGTTACGGGGCTGCTGAAGGTGTTACAGGAGCTAGGGAAGGAGAGGAGTCCCATCTCAAAACCATGAATGGATGCCACTGCAAATTAGGGAGTAACCAGTAAAGGAGACAGTCAAGATAAAATGGAACGAAAACAGAAAAGCTTCTACAATGCAACTCAATCACGTAGTACCATTCCTAGAATGTTTTGTTTTGTTTTCCAGAAAGATTGTATGCCACTTTGGTTTTAAGGACTGTGCTAAGATCACTGCATCAATTTTGCTCTGTCTGGGCATTGATCTTCCGGTATTTTGTTTGGTTTAAAATATTTTCCTTTTTCCTTCCTTTTTTTTCTAATTAGGCTTTGGTCAGCATTTTTCATTTAAAAAAAAAAAAAGTAACACTCCCATCCACTCATAAGCTTGGTACAAAAACTTCTTTGCCAGTTTCTTTTGAAGCTTCACTCTGCTTTCTGTATAAAGGGCAGTCTGTGGTCACTCGAGACTTTTTTTTTCCTTTTTCTTTTTCTTTTTTTTTTTAAACTTTTCCAGGCAGCTTCATGATGTGCAGGCAGTAGCCAGACAGGGTCATGGGAAGGGGGCCCTGTGCTTCTAAACTGAGTGGTTGCTGGTTAGTTTGGTATTCAAAAGAGGATAAAAATCTGGTAGATTAGTTCATTCTCAGCATGTGTAGCTAGACATGAGTAAAGATAACAGCATGAGAAACTGTTAGTACGCATACCTCAGTTCAAACCTTTAGGGAATGACGAAAATTAAAAAAAAAATACATTTCACTCAGTTGCACTTAGTCGTATGTCTTGCATGCCTAGTCTAAAGACTGTAGCAAAAAGAAAAAAAAAAATTAGATTTTACATATCTTTGCAGGTACCACAGCCCTGCAGATAAACCAACTGAAAAAAAAAATTCTCAGGCTTTACAGCAAGCAAAGTTCACTATGATTTTTACAATTCTGATTCTGTATCCCTTGGGGGGGGGGGTGTTCCAGTCGCTTCTTTAGGATGGGGTTTATTATGTTGTACATATATTCCAATGTGTCTGTGTGAATCTTTGTCTTTTTTGGGGGAGGGCAGAGGGTGGTTCTTTTTTTAGATATTGTTCCTAAAAAGGAATAAATGCATACACCTGTTTGTCAAAACACCTTTGCTTTTTGTGCAACTGCTTTATATTAACGATACTAAAAAAAAAATAGCTTTGGAAAAAAACTACTGTATGTAATGGGATTGCAGAATATGCTGCACATGTATTTTATTTAGTTATCCTTGCTTTAAGAATATTGGATGACATTTCCTGACATGTGGGAGGGAGAAATTCCCTAACCTTTTTTTTTCCCCCCCACCTTTGGCTTTTAAATTGTAACATAGTTGACAGATTTTTTTTTTCTGTTCTCATTGATCAGAGCATTTTGTACAGATTTGTGTGTGTGTGTGCGCGTGCGTGTTAATCTGTTTTTTGATACATTCCTATCCCTTGTGTTTATCCTACCACTGCCTTCCTGGCTATCTTAAACCAGTTCATACATTTGAAAAGAGAAAAAAAAAATGCTGTTTTAAAAAAAAATGTTTTTCTCCTGCTGCAGTAAATATTTTGCATGATGAAATGCCAGGGTCACACTTTCAAAGTTTATCAGTGAAGTAGTGATTAATAATGGGGAGTTGTCAAAGCTATTGAACTTTTTGTATAAAAAAAAAGAAAACTTTACAAGGTGCCAAGATGTAAAGACAATTTGTTACTTTTTTTTTTTTTCTTCAAAGAAAAGCGTACATTAGGGAGATAGTCCCTTGTATCAGGCAAATGCACTGTCAGGAATGAGAATCCATCCTCCTTGTCCCTAGAGTCTGTCCTTGTAAGAGAGTGACGCTGCCCGCAATGAACCAGCCGCGAGATGAAGCATCAAGGGTACTGTACATGCAGAGTGACCGGCTGCCTCACGACCTTGGGACAGCTCAAACACTATTCCCAGCATTCCATCACACCGAGTCAAGAATACCTTGGATTCTGCACCCCAAATCTGATGGATGTAAATCACTAGCTATTTTATCATGGAAAAAAAAAGTTAAAAAAAAAAAATTCTCCTTTCCACATTCCAGCTGAGCTCCGTTTCCAAGGGTACAAAGAAGAACACGCTCATAAGGATTTTGAATCTTTGGGGTACCTTTTGGTTCGTGGTATTCCCTCTTGATATTTTGGATGTTTTTGAATGTCGGTTTCGCTTTTTTATCCTGAGAATGAGACTTAATTATTCTAAAGGCATTTTATGGGCCCAGTGTGGTTCGCACGATCTCTGCTACCCAGAAGCCTCGAGGAAGATGGTCCAGTCCAGAATGTGCGCACGGTGCTTCGTGGATATGTGCTGCCAGGAACGAGAATTTTTTCAGTTTCGTTTTGTTTTGATAAGGCATAAAAGAAACTCATTCCTTGACATCAACTGTAATTCCATCATTCCATGTCTGTGGATACAGACAATAAAAAAAAAATGTTGTGTAGTCAGTACTCATTACTGACATGATAGCATTCTCAAATGCAATAAAAATGCTGGTTGTTCACACTGGTAGTAAAAAGTCGCGACAGCCTAAGTTTCTTTCCCCCTTCTGACCTGCTGATCTTGTATGTTCGGTATCACCAGCTGCTTCCAACACAGAATTAAAAATCAATCTTGACTAAAAGCTTCCATCATCACAGAGGGCTGAAGCTCTCATCCTCAGGATTTCAAGTGCTAAGTCTCCACTTAGGGAACTGGAAAACACTGAAAACATAAAGGCTACCTTTTCTCCCGAGGAAGCACACCCTTATTTCTGTTCATCAAATTTTATACAGGGAAAAAAAAAAAAAAACCAAAATGTTTAATAACTAGCATTAAGAGCAAACTAAAATTTCAGAGGAAAGCAATTTCATGAATAATTCATTAAAATTTCACATCTGCAAGATTAGTCATCCAAATAAAATGCTAATGTCAAAAACATGGCACCGTCTATAATATTCTCATCAAGAAATCTTTTTGCATATAATGATAAATGCTTAGATTAGAACAAATGATTTTACAAAAATATTATATCAGAAGTATGCTAGATAACCGCATCCAGTACAGAAAACAGTGAAGCTTCAGGAACTAAATATTCCAGAAAAACCATCTTGATTTCGAGATTTGTTTCTTTGCATAGCTTGATAAAAGAAAAAAAAAACACTGCTATTGTCTTTAATACTATTATGTCATATATGTTCTAAGGATTAATGAGTTTGGGCATCATCTTTCAGTAAAAATTAAATTGGTATATTGAAAGCAGCACTGGAAGTGTCCAAACCGGGGTAACATAAAACCGTTCAGTCTGTAATTCAGAGCGTAACACAAGCCAAAAGATGACTTGAAAATTAACCAAGCTGCTCCTATTCGGCCAAACACCGGCTGCTGGTGAGGAGCACGTAAGCGTGCTTTCCCAGCATTGTTTTGAAAAGCCTATCTTATGAAGAAAAAAATTTTTAATATAGGTTTTGCTATTAAGTTACAAAGTAGTGTCCTCTTTTCATTAACAGTTATGCCACAGTCTAGAAGCCCTCTAGTCTGATAATTAATAAAACATTTGAACCCTTAATTCTCATCTAGCTACTAAGAATATAATATGAGGGTTAATTGAAATTCCTTTAAATGCCAGGCTTAAACATAAATACTGCTTACAGCATATGCAGTTGGTAAAATTAAATATGTACACATATTTGAATAAGCTGAAGGACCCAGACCAAGTGTGACAATGCATTAGGGAAGATGTTGCTGGTTGGTGCCTAGTACCTTTTTCACTGGATTTCTGGAATTCTTCTGAAGCAGGAACATCCTCCTCCACACATTCATTTAAGTCTGGTTGCTCAGGTAAAGGAGGCAGCAAGCCCAAAATACATGTTCTTCTTTTAAATGGAGGCCTTTATAAACAGAAAGTAAGACTCAGACGAATTTCACATCAACACAAACAGCTGCATGATATTAACGATCTCCCCCCCCCATCTGCCCCCCAGTAGACCAAAACAAAGTGTAATTAGTCTTCCTTACTAGATTTTGTCTTCTTTGGTATTACATATTCACATAGAGGGTAGTAATCACAATTTATCTTTCATCTTCATTGTAGTTGGGTCAAGTAAAAGTATTCTTTATTAAAATAAAGTGAAGTTGGGTCTCAAACCTTCATTTAAGGAACTGACTGATGAAAGGTTTAAGACAGAATTCACACTGGAGGGAAATTAAATTACATACAAAAACACTGGTTTAACTGGGACAATATTTGGATTAGAAAGCCATCACTCTAGCTATAACCTACTTTTATTTATTTTTAAACAGGCTTTTATTTTTTAAAAAAACAAAACCCTTTGTTGTCTTATTTCCACTCTGTAAAATGACATTCGATGCTTAATACCATATATATATATAAATGATCAACGGGGGGTATTTTTTGGTGGTTTTTTTTTTTTTTTTTTTTTGGCTTATACCAAGAATATAGGGAGGAGAAAAAGACAAGCTTCAAGTTATAATGTTAATTTGAAGGTAACCGGCCTTTCAAGAATTAATTTCAGCCAAAGCAATAAACATTATTTACCAGCTTGTGACATTTTTATCACTCATCATATTAGCAAATTTCCATTGAAAATGCTAAAATGGTTCGTCATAAGGCAGATAACTGCTCTAGCTATAAAAATGACCAACACAAGTGCCGCTACTCAAACATTAAATTATACTGTAATTAATAAAGACAGTTAAACTGTCTACTAGCAACAGCAATTTAGGTAACCACATTTGATCGGCTATAAATTGTAACTACATTAAAATTCCAGAAATATTAGCAATATGGATTACTTGATGGAAGTCAGTGCTGATCACCAACTCCCCCCAACCCCCCCCCCCTTTTTTTTTTAACACCGGAAACATAGGTCAGGTTGACCACAAATCCGTGGGCGAAGATCAGGCCTTAGCACTTTTAATCTTGTGAAACAAGCAATTACAAATAGTCGCATCGATTTGTTAAAAAGCTTTAGGTGACATAAATTGTTTCCTGTTTAGCTTATTGCTCTGATACATAAATGTCACCGAGTCCAGTATTAATTAGGGCCATGGAAGAACACAGGGTGGCTTCCAGTGAAGAATTTGTTGGTCCTTTCGAGAACGTTGTCTAGAGTCGCTCTTACAGCACCAGTTTTCATGAATGGCAGAGAGCGGCGGAGGGGGGAAGGACAACTATTTTGTCATGTAAAGTCTTTAATACCAGCCAACTTGATTTTGGGTTCTGAACTGTATGACAGGATTTCAGACTTGCTTTATTGCCATCTGACAGAAAGCACCACATTTTTAAAATATCTTTTAAATAGAGTAATATTTGCAAGGCATCTCAGCCCCTGAAAAGCTAACACTTCTCCCTTTTGAATATATAGTACTATATGTGTTTCCTTGGGTTGCTATTTCCACACTTAAAATACAATTTTAAATGGCTTGTGCGTGTTATTGACTTAACATAAATCAAATGTATCATATATACTTTCTTTAGGTTGGCATGCCACTTAGAAAAATACGTTAAGATTCTGGGAGGAAAAAAAAGTCTGGAGAAAATTTATTAAATAGAAGTTTTTACTGTAATAGAATATTAATGTAAGCCAATGCTCATTTGCCATTAAGCTGATCCTTTTTTAAAAACATACACATGCTTTTTATTATTTTGCACTCAAGCAAAAATTCCACATTCAGAGACTTTCCATCTAGTCGGGAATGTCTCTGGCAGGAAACTCATAAGAAATCCTGACCTCCAGAAAGACAGCAGACATTGTCCACGCTGAGCGTGAGCCCCACTAGGCAACAAAGTCAAACCCACTCCTAAACCGTAAAGTACGAGAGCTAGTCAACAATGTGGAATTGGGAGAAACAATTATTCCTGAAATCCTTCCTCACTGCTACTCCACCAGCGCACAGATGAAAATGTTTGATTTGCAACATAAAAGATTCATTAATTACCACTTGAATATTTAAAGCTATTTTGCAGTCTAACAGAGAGAGATAAAGCAGTGAATTAAAACCTCTAATAAAATTGTAAAAATATTTCGGTAAGTTTACCCGTGTTATGATTTAGGGAGAGATTCAAGCATTCTCACAGAACAGAATCTCAGCAATTCTCAAGTGTGTATTTCAAGGAAGGAGCTAAGTGTTCTGGGAATAATTTGTTTCTCACTTTCAAATGTTTACTAATAATTTATTTTCAAATCAAGCTTGCTACTTTAGGACTTTATGGATGAGGGGGAAAATTAGTCAGGTACGTCGGAGCATTGTATGTCTGATCCAGAAATGTAAACGCTTGCACAAGTATTCAACTACGCTGAAGGGTTTTGTAGCTGTCACATCAAAGTGGTAGTTTCCTGCCCACAAAATGCATCAAGTCTAAAAACGCCCAAACCCTGATACACAGCACAGCAGTCCCTCCCAAGCATTGGATTTCTCTACCTAGAATCCAGTATAGCGTATCTCAGTGTTTGGATCCCAGGACCCTTGAAGTAGACAGTGCCAAGCTCGCTCTTTGAATCAAATGCAAGAGAATCCAAATGCCAGATTACCATCTGAGCCCTGACTCTAACAGCCTGGGTTACCTTGACAAGTCACTTCCTCTCTTTGGTCCTACCTTTCCTCTTTCTGTTAACGGAGGACATTTAAGCCCATGACAAAACAGTTTCTTTCTAATTTTAAAATTCTAAACATTTAATAACACGTTTCCCAGTAGGGACTTTCCTTGATGAAATCTATGGTCTCAGCATGAGAGAGTTCGTGTGGCACTCCATATTTCACCAATATTGTAATAATTGTCTAATTGAACTCTGCCTTGTAGCATGCCCCGTTAGGAACAAATTTCACTAGCAGGCACGCATGCCTCCATCCACCCACCCACCTACCCACGAATAAGCATTAAACGACCTGCTCAGACTCAACACTGGATATACAACTGGAACTAAGGTAAACACAGCCTTGGCCTCATTCTATCCAGTGGGTCACTGGGAAGAGCGTTCTTGAACGCTACGGTGCCCGATAATGCATGAGTGCTAACGAGAAGGGAAGTACCAGAGTACGTAGGAACATCACTGAATTGCGCTAGGGACGATCAGGGAAGCTTCCCAGTTTAACTGGAACCCAAAGGATGAGTATCGCAGCTAGCAGGAAGCAGGGAAAAGATCTAAGCCGAGGCAAGAAAGCTGCAGTGTCAGAGGCATGGGGCTTCCCAGCAGGGTTAGCTAGAAATTTACAGAAAAGAGAACTAAATAAAATCATCTCTGCAGTCACCATGTATCAAGCAGATGGCAAACTCCTAATTCTAATCCTTAAAGGATCCAAGTGCTGTGCACAAGTCCAGCTTGGTAAATCCTGAGGAGGTGGTGCTAAATCAGTTTCACATTCAGGTGAGGACGCAGGCTTCTCTCTAGGCTCCCTTCCAGCCACACTGGCCACGCCATGCGCTTCCTGGGCACCGAGCCCACTCTGCCTCCAGGCTCAGTGTTTCTATTCCCTTTGGAGTGGATGTTCTTTTCCTGGCTCTCTGTGTGGCTCCCATTCTCCCTCCCTTCAAAGGTCACAACAGAAAGGACTTTCCCGACCATACATTGTAAATGGCACCCTCACTGCCCACTCCACGTTCCATATGCCCTTGCCCACTTTATTATTTCCATTGTGCTTAGCACCTCCCAACATCATGTATTCATTTGTGTCTTTCACATGACATGTCTCCCTCCAACTTGAAGGGCGGAAACACTCCCTGTATGGTTCGCTGCTGCCCTCCCATCCCCCAGCATGAGGACCACAAGTGGATGCTCACATTTGCAGAGTGAAGGAAGCAGTGTCGCCCTGCGGGGAAGGATGGAGGCAGCCTGAACGCCTGCGGTCACTCACATTCCACAACCTGCCGATATCAAGCCTCCTACTCTGTTTCAAGACCAGCCAAACCCAGTATCACTTCCATGATTCTCACACCAAACGTGCAAGGTAGGAATGGTCAACAGCATGTTACAGACGACACCGGGGCTTCCTCAGGGACACACTCAAGGTCACTTCCATGGTTTACTGTAGAGCCCACGGATGAGTGCTGGTCGTGCCACCTACCTCCAAAGAGCCTCTCAGCAATCTTATATAAAGGTAGCAAATATGGGGCGCCTGGGTGGCTCAGTCGTTAAGCGTCTGCCTTCGGCTCAGATCATGATCCCGGGGTCCTGGGATCGAGCCCCGCATCGGGCTCCCTGCTCTGCGGGAAGCCGGCTTCTCCGTCTCCCACTCCCCCTGCTTGTGTTCCCTCTCTCGCTGTGTCTCTCTCTGTCAAATAAATAAATAAAATCTTTAAAAAAAAAAAAAAAAGGTAGCAAATATACTCACATGATCACCTAGCTGTAAGGTAGGTAGAATCACTGATGTTCATTTTTAGGATATTACAAAGCGGTCAAATAATGTGTAGAAAGCCATTTAAATGTGAACCCCGTACAGCCAGTGGAACCCAGTATCAAATACAGTGGCAGGAGAACAACGCCTGGCTGTAGAAAAAAAAAATCAACCGTGCATCACAGGGGCTTTTTAAGACTTGCCTCACCTCTAAGAGGACTAACTCTGCTCCTGACCGAATGGTGAACAGCCCTATACTTTCCTTAGGTCTTTCTAATGAGGTTCGTTAGAAGTCTTTCTAGTAGGGAGGTAATCACCTCTCTATCTAGAATCCCTTCCAGGTGTCTCTGGAGAAGATGCTAGAGGAACTGTGAGCCCCGTGAGGATGAGGCTCACTCTGTCTTGTCTCCTGGAGGACCGCTCTGAATGTGCTTGCTGGGGAATGAGGCCAGAAGCTGGAACACGTGGGGCTGGAACCGGAGCCAGAGAGACGGGGTTTCAGTATCCCTGACTTCCTGGTGTCTGTATGACAATGGGCAAGTTACTTAAACCTCTCTGAGCCTTAGTGAACACCTGACAGGATAGTTCTAACGACAAAGCAAAGTGGCGTATTACGTAACAAGTAAGCCAGTGGACAGATTCTTAATAAATGGGACAGAGTGTTGAGGAAAAACAGACTCAGGGCCTGGCCTCGTGTCTTTTACACTCCAGCTGGGGGCCAGGACTTAGTCTAATAACTTCAAACAGAAAGAGAAAATTCCAAATGTCACAAGAATGTGGCCTACACAGAGAGATGTGCTTTTGAGAGGAGAGCTGAGGGAGTATGTCTGCGAAGAGGAGACTGAGTAAAGACCTGACAGGTAAGAATCAGTGAGGCGGACTGTTCAGGACTTAGTTCACCAGCATTCGTTTCCTTTCTTCAAGTAGAGCACTCTTGTTTTTCTTTGGAGAAGCCACCGTCTCCCACCCTGTCAAGGATTTTTCAACATCAGCCCTCTGCCCCGCCTGCTCAGGGCACATCCCCAGACTCTGGTTGCCTTTTGTACTCAAATAGTCCTCATGAATGAACCAAGGGGTTGGGGGCACTTCACAGAGGGAACAGCATGCGTGAAGGCCCTAGGGCAGAAAAGAGCATTCCAAGTTCAAGAATCCGGAGGAAGATCTGTATGTCTGGAGCTCCAAACGTGAGGGAAAGCATAGGCAAGAGGATGTTCAAGACAGAGGCAGGGGCTGGACCAACCATGATCATGGCTTTGTGACAGTCGCGTGACATGTCAAAGCCATGTTCTAAATTCTTCTTCTGTCATTTTGCAGATAAAATAAGGACTCGAAAACACACTAGTATTAGAGAGAAAAATGACATCTCTTTGGGGCTAGAACGGAGGCCAAATTAGTGTTTTGTGCTCTCACCACGTCCAATGTAACCCAAGATGCCAAAAAGGGAGAGTTTCTTCAGGTCACTGGAAAATGACTTGGACAAATTTTATATCATTTGTCTCATTTTTTTTGATCAAAGGGAATTTGGTTTCAGGCTTGACTGAATGCAAGGCTCAAATGCAGAATCACAGCTAAAGAGAGAGGGGTCACTAACACTTGAACGCAGCTTTCCAAAACTACGGGTTTTTCCAAAAATGTGTTCCTAGTCTCCAATAAGCATGTCAATTAAGAGTATGAAAGATGCTAAAGAAGAGAACAGGAGACACATAAAGAATTCTCTCCCTTCCTCCATCCTACCCCCAAACACCACGTTTCCCTGTGTATAAACCTCACAACTATATGGTAGTGTCACTATTTCTGTTCAGTGTCCAATTCTGACTAATTGCTGTCCATGGCATCCTAGCTGCTCAGTATTTTGAATACTGCCCCTGTTTTCCTCTGTGTGATAAGGAAGCTGACCATAGGCATTGCTTTATCTGTAAACCCTCAATTAATGTCCCCTGCTCTCACCATCAGAGAAGTCTAGGGGAGGACTCTGATTGACCCAACTTGGAGTATCCCCTCATCTCCCAGGCAATGATGACGACTGACAGCAGGAAGGACATCCTCCACCTGGCCATGCCTAGGAGATATAGGTTTGCCAGACTCACCAGAGCCACAGTGAATAGGTTAAAACTATTCACTCTAAAAAACACAGTTGTGCTGGGAAAGTCAAGACAACCACTGTCCACTGCCCCCACTAGTGTGCTGAGCATTGTGTGGAGCTCACAACAGTGAAAGACGTACTTCCCAGCCCTGAAGTTGCTTATAACCTAGTCACACCTTGGAGACAGATCATTGATCTAACAAGCAGTTTTACTGAAGTGCCTACTGTGTGTCAGATATCGTTAGACTCTGGGGATTCAGAGGTAACAAAGCAGAAAATAACCCCTGCCTCCTCAAGTTTCCTTTCTAGAAATGGGAAACAGACCATACATAGTAGGTTAGATGGTGATAAGTGGTTGGAAGAAAAAGAAAGCAGGGTAGTGGGATAGCACCAAGTAGAGGGCCGGTGGGGTGATGATGATAGTAAAAGCCTCAATGATAAGTGAGATTTGAATAAACATCTGAAGGAAGCAAGTCAAGTAGATACCTGGAAGAAAAGCATTTTACCTAGAAGGAACAGAAAAGGCAAAGGCTCTGAGGCTGGAACAGAGAGAGTCAGAAAGAGGGTGGTAAGAAGCCAGGACAGAAAAGTAAGGATGATATGTATCAGTGGCCTCTTTATGGAAACATTCGCTTTTCTTCTCAGTGAGATGGAAGCCATGGGAGGTTGTGAGCATAAGCATGGCATTCAATGACTTGGGTTTAAAAGTATTCCTTTGACTGCAGCATTATAAATGTAGGGAAGCAAATGTAGAAGCAGAGGGATCCATTACAAGAAAGACTGGTGGCTAAGACTAAGGGGCAGCAGCAGAGATGGTGAGAAGGGGTTATATTTTGAAAATAGAGCAAATGGAACTTGCTGCTAAATATGGTGTCCAACATGAGAAATAAGAAGGGCCAGTGGAGAACCCCAATTGTTTCTGTGGGATAAATATGAAAGCATAGAGTTGTCACTTACTAAACTAGGAAGACTATAAGAGGAACAGATTTATGGTAATATCAGAAGATTTTTCTAGACCTTTAAACTCAGAACCTTCCCAATCATCTACTAGAGATGCTGAGTAGGCATGTGACCAAAGGAGTCTGCAGTTAAGGAAGAGGTTGGACATGGATATGTGCAGGAGTGTGTGTTGGGGAAGGAAAGAGTAAATGGTATTTTGGTTTCAATAACACACAGAAGGTAGAAAATCTTGTCCCATGAAAACAGAATCGAATTTGGAGAAATTACATCACTTGGACTCAATGAAGTCAAGAGTTTGGAGATCCAGCTCAATAATTTTTGCACCAACATTAGATGACTTACCTAATGAACTTAAAATTGATGTCTTTGGGGGGAAAAGTCTCTTATGCTAGCCTTGAAGGAAAGGAGATTTAGTAACTACTTAGTGCTAAACTGAGTTCACAAAAGAAAAATTTTAATTTCTATCATGAGAACTAGAGAAATGTGTGTGTGTGTGTGTGTTGTGTGTGTGTGTGTAGAGAGATAGAGCACAAGCAAGCATGTTGTTTATATATAAACAACTTCTAACCTTAAGTATCATTTCCTGAGTTGGACATTTTCAAAGAGTTACTAATTTAAAAATAAACATTTTCAAAAAGATCAGTTCACCCCAGGTTCATTCTCTCTCCGAAGTCCTTCCTTAATTACAAAACCTGCATAACCCATTTCCTTTGGTGTGCAAAAAGGTGTGTAATTAAACCATCAGCATAATACCTATCTCCATGTAAAACCCGCACTTATGAACTTTAACTGCTGAATAAAAACTCCTATTACATGACCATTAAGTATTATGAATAAAGCAAGTCATGGTAGGACTTGATTAATTTTTATGCACTATGGATTGTGTCTAGAAGAAATTTGACTTTGGTGGGTCTCCTCCTAGGCAACCCCACAGACTTTGATGGCTTCACCTCAGGAAAGGCATGTGCTGAATTGGCTCAGGGAAAATGAATCTGACCTCACTTTGGACCTAAGCTACTCCTGGGGTAACTCTGTTCAGGGAGAAATCTCAGACCACACTGATAAATAAGCAATGCAGTCAGCATTGGAATGAAAGGAAGTGAGGGCAATGGGTGGGCAGGAAAAAATAGTTGATTCCCTTTGGTATTAGTTTCCAAAGCTAACATCTGTTTAGATTAATACACATTTTAACTTTTTAGACTAATACATAAAAGCCACCTGGAATTCTAATTCTAATTCCACTAATACATAAGTGTGCCACCTGGAATTCTAAAAGTCACCAAATTGTACACCAGGGGCTGGAACTCAGAGATTCTTGGTTTTGGCTTTGTTAGGGAAAATGAAGATTTGTGAATGGCATCTCAAAATCCCCAAGAGATTTTATTTTATGAAACTCTGAGTAGAGAAGTAACATGTAAAAGCAGTGTCTCCAACCAAAAAGAATGGATTTTCACCAGCAAGAAGGAAAATTTGGAGCAACAATAACTACAACTTAGATGATTGGGTCTAGAAGTGCCAATAGTGTCCCTGCTGGGATAGATGTCAGAGACCCCAAATAAGAATAAAAGGATGCCCAAATGGAAAGAACCTAAGCTAGGTTTCCCAGGGCTAACTCAGAGACTAAGGACCCCATATCCAAATAGAATGACCAAAAGATAAAATGAGAAAATGGGGGTGCAGGCAGATGGCCTGAGAAGACTCTGGGAGGGTCCTGGTACTTGGAGTGGTAGGAGAAGCATGGGAAGTATTTCCGTGACCTCCTTTCCATAGGGTCTCGGGAATGGATAGGAACCAGAAACCAAGGGATTTAATGTAGTAAGGTAATAGTGCCAGAACCCAGATAGTCTGGAGAATGGTTAACACAGGTATATGCAGAGACAGCCTCCCCTGAGCCTTCCCTTCTCCTCTTCCCCTCTATATCCTGAAGTATACAAAATCCAAACTAAGGGAGTCTACTCTTAAAGAACATCAGTGTCCAAAGTGGAAGCATAAGACAATTCTGTGAGAGACAGATTCAGGTGGTAGAGGGGTAGAAAAAATGGTAAGGTCAAGCCCAAGAGATTCTAATGCTAGAGAGTCAAACACCCTGCCCCTCCCTGAAAGGAGGAAGGGAGGGAGGAGGTGATAGAGGAAGGGAGGGAGGAGGGGAGAGAGGGAGAGAGGAAGAGAGAGAGAGAGAGAAAGAGAGGGAGAGAGAGAGAGAGAGAGAGAGAGAAAGAAAGAAGGAAAGAAAGAGAGAGAAAGAAGGAAAGGGAGGAAAAGGAAATAAGTAAAAAATAATAATGGCACAACATGCACCTAATAACATGGCCCCAAAACATATTGTGCAACAACTAGAGTTACAGGAAGAGATAGACAAAACATTGTAAATAAATATGATATACTCTTCTCATAATGCATTGAGTCAATTGGGAAAAATTCAGCACAAATGTGGAACGTCTAAATGGACTGATTTGTAGGTTCAAGGTAATTGTGTATGAAGAGAACTGTATGCCAAACAAAACCATGCATTTCTTTTGTCCTACATGAAAAATTCCTCAAATTTGTATGGATCAATTAGCTCTAGAGTAAATATTACTCAGGCACTTTCTAACAAATCTTAAAAGCCAGACTCTAAGAGATATAACTATTTCTGAGTAACTTAACTTCATCCCAGAATAAATCTCAAGAATGTTGGTAGGATTAAAAAAAAATCCAGTACCCAACTAGGTAAAATTCACAACACCTGGTATCTAATAAAACATTATGGAAGCATGAAAGAAAGCAGAAATATAGGACCCATATAAGGAGGAAAAACAAAATCAGTAAATTCAAACTGCGCCAGAACTACCAAATATATGTGAGTTTTTATAGTTATTATATAGTTTCATAGTTATTATAACTATATTCCCTATCTTTAAAAAAGCTTAATTGAAACATATATAAGATATTTTTAAAATCCCAAATTGAACTTCTAGAAATGAAAACTACAATGTCTGATCGAAAAATACAGTGGAGGGGAATGATGGCAGTTTAGACATTGTAGAAGGAAAGATTAGTAAACTTAACGTCATAGCAATAAACACTATCTGAAATGAAATACAGAAGAGAATAAAAAATAAAAATTAAAAAAAGAGAATGAATGAATGAAGAAAGGGAGGGAGAAATTAAAGGAGGAAAGAATGAGTAGATTAGAAAAGTGCACCAGGGACCTGGGGGACAACATAAATAACATAATATACATGTAAATGGAATCTGCAGAGCGGGGAGTAGAGCGTAAAATTTTGAAAAAATGACTGATTTTTTTTTCCAAATTTGCTGAAAACTTTAAGCCTCTAGTCCAAGAAGTTCAGTGAGCCCCAAGTATTAGACCCATGAAGAAAACTAAACCAAGTGAAATTATGATCAAATTGCTTAAAAAGAGTGGCAAAGAAACTCTTAAAAGCAGCCAGAGAAAAACCTCACATTTTGTAGAAGGGCAATGAATGACTACAGGTTTATCACTGGAAACAACACAAGTAAGAAGACAGTGGAATAACATCTTTAATATACTGAAATGAACTGTCAACCCAGCATTCTAAATCCAGAAAAAAGTCTTTTAAAAATGAATATGATTCCAGCCTTGATTTCACCTTAATTTCTAGTCTCAAGAACTGTGAAAGAATAAATGTCTGTTGTTTAAAAAAAAAAAAAAGAATATGAAAGAAATACTTTGCCAGACAGACAAAAGCTGAAAGAATTGATCACCAGCAAACCTGCTCTACAAGAAATGTACAGGAAATCCTTCAAGTAAAAGAAAATATTAACAGGTGGAAACATGGATCTATACAAAGAAATGAAATGTGCCAAAAGTGTAAAAATCAGTAAACATGTAAGATTTTTAGATTTAAATATCTTTAAAACAGAATTGATAAATTAAACAAAAACAATAACAATGTATTGTGAGGTTTATAACATACATAAAAGTAAATGTTTAACAACAATAGTACAAAGGTTGGAAGATAAGAAATGGGAAGTGTACTATTATATAGTTATAATAATATGAAGTGGTGTAATGCAAACATAAAATGGGCTGCTGAGGGGCGCCTAGGTGGCTCAGTTGGTTAAGCAACTGCCTTCAGCTCAGGTCGTGATCCTGGAGTCCCAGGATCGAGTCCCACATCAGGCTCCCCGCTCAGTGGGGAGTCGGCTTCTCCCTCTGACCCTCTCCCCTCTCATGCTCTCTCTCACTCACTCTCTCTCAAATAAATAAATAAAATCTTTAAAAAAAAAAAGGGCTGCTGAGTTGTACTCGTATTAATCCCAAAGTAATGACTCAAAAAATTAGAGTTTTAGCTAAGAAGCCAACAAAGGAGATAAAATAGAATCCATAAAAAAAAGTCCAAAATAAGGAAGGAAAAAAAAAAAAAAGGAAAAGAAAGAACAGAAGGCAAAGATACAACTCAAATAGCAAGATAATAAACTTAAATCTAACCATATTGACAATGACTTTAAATGTAAATGGTCTAAATACTTCAATTAAAAGGGAGAGTTTATCAGGTTAGTAAACAAAAGCAATACCAACCAAATGCTGTCTACAAGAAGCAAAATTTAAATATGAAAAGCAAATAGGTTAAAATGGGTGAGAAAAGATAGACTATATTTAAAAGGAAGCTAAATAAATGAAAGATATATCATGTATAAAAGAAAGCTAGAGGGGCTATGTTAAGTAGATTTCATAGCAAAAAAAATATTAGCAGGAATAAAGAACCATAATGATACTCATTAAAAGGGCATAAAAATCCTCAGTATTTATGCACCCAATAAGAGAACTTAAAAATACATAGAGCAAAAGCAGATAGAGCCACAAGGTGAAATAGAAAATTCCAAAATTATAGTGTGAGATTTCAGTAACTCTTATTAATTGATAGAACAAGTACACAGAAAATTATTAAGGTTCCCTGCCTCACCACTCCCAGATGCTGGACTCAGCTGACACTGGAGCCCCATAAGCACCCTTGCCCTGGGAGTGGGGGAATGGGTAGCCCTGCATATTAGAATGCCTACAAGGGTTCAGCCAAACCTTAAAGCCAGTCATGGTGGGGGCAAACCTCACATACTGTGTGCCTGAAACAGTCGTGGCTGAGCCCCTCAGCTGAACAGTTGGGAGCCAGCCACATTTAGCAGCCCCCTGTAGCAGTCACAGCCAGACCACGCAGACAGCTGCACTGGGACAGACCAGCACACCAGTAAGATCATAGCAGTCACAACCCAGGCACAACAGGAGGGTATCAGTAACCCACAGAGGGGTCGCTTCTGGGCATCTGGTGCCAGTGGCTGGGGAGTTTGCACTACTGTGCCACACAGGACACCTTCCACATAAAGACACTCTTTCAAGACCAGAAGACTTGACTGATGTCTGTGCTATATAGAAACTAACACAGAGACAAAATGAGAAGCCAGAGGAGTATGCTCCATACAAAAGAACAAGAACTAAATAAAACAGGGACAAGCAATCTACCAGATGAAGATTTCAAAGCTGATGTCATAAAGATGCTCACCAAACTCAAAAGAAGAATGGATGAAAACAGTGAGAACCGAAAGAAAATACAAAAATAACCAATCAGAGATGAAGAATACATTAACTGAAATGAAAAATACACTACGGGGAATCACAGCAGAAGAATGGATCAGTGATGCCAAAGACAGGATACTGTAAATCACCCAATCAGGAGAAAGAAGAAAAAAAGAATTAAAAAATTGAGGATAGTTTAAGGGACCTCTGGGACAACATCAAGCCTAATAACATTTGCAGTAAGGAGTCCCAGAAGGAGATAATACAGAAAAATCTGAAGAAATAATGACTCAAAAGTTCCCCAGCAAGAAAAAGGAGACAGACATCCAAGTCCAGAAAGCACATAGAGTCCCAAATGAGATGAACCCAAAGCAATCCACACCCAGACACATTATAATCAAAGTGCCAAAGGTAAAATTCTTAAAACCAGCAAAAGAAAAACAACTTGATATATACAAGGGAACCCCCCCATAAGACTCTCAGCTGATTTTTAAGCAGAAACTTTACAGGACAGTATATTCAATATATTCAAAGTGCTGAAAGGAAAAATAAAACAACAACAACAACAAATCCTTACAACCAAGAATACTCTACCTGATCAGATTATTACTCAGAATTGAAGAAGACATGAGAAATTTCCCAAATAAGCAAAAGCTAAAGGAGTTCACCAACACTGAACTGGCTTTACAAGAAATGTTAAAGGGACTCCTCTAAATGGGGGGAAAAGAAGAAACCATAATTACAAATAGGTAATTTATGGGGAAAAAAACCTCACTGATAAAACTAAAAATATACTAAAAGTAGTGAATCAACCACCTGCACAGCAAGTATGTAGGTCAAAAGACAAAAGTAGTAACATCAGCTAGACCTACAATCAAGGGATATGCAAAGTAATAACATGTAAAATATGTCAGAATCTTAAAACATGGGGGGAGGATAGAAATGTAGTGCTTTTAAAATGCACTTGAATTTAAGCACCCATCAACTTAAAATAGATTGCTATACACATAGAATGTTATATATGAACCTCATGGTAACCATACATGAAGCATTTCTAACAGATACACAAAAAATAAGCAAAAATCCAAACCTAACACTAAGGAAAATATAAAATCACAAATGAACAGAACAAGAAGAAGGAACAAAAAAGAACTACAGAAACAACCAGAAAACAAGCAACCAAATGACAATGATTACTTCATATTTACCAATGATTACTTTACATGTAAATGGACTAAATGTTATCAAAAGACACAGGGTAGCTGAATGGATTAAAAATCAAGACCCATCTATATGTGACTGCAAGAGACTCACTTCAGATCTAAAGGTACACACAAACTGAAAGTAAGGACACAGAAAAAGATATTCCATAAAAATGGAAATGAAAAGGAAGGTAGGGTAGAAATATTTTTATGGACAAAATAGGCTTAAAAAAAAAAAAAGACTGTAAAAAGAGACCAAGAAAGGCATTACAAAGTGATGAAAGGATCAATCCAAAAGGATATAACATTTATAAATGCACCCCACATAGGAGCACCAGGTTTTACAAAGCAAATATTAAGAGACCTAAGGAAAGAAACTGACAGCAACAGAATAATTGTGGGGGACTTTAGCACCCCACTTACATCAGTGGATAGATTATCCAGACAGAAAGTCAATAAGGAAACATTGGCCTTCAATGACACATTAGACCAGAGAGTCTTAATAAATATATACTGAACACTCCATCCCCAGCAGAATACACATTCTTTTTGATGGCATATGGAACGTTCTCCAGAAAAGATCACATGTTAAGCCACAAAAGAAATCTCAATCAATTTAAGAAGACTGAAATTGGAGGAGGAGCAAGATGGCGGAGGAGTAGGAGACCTGGATTTCGTCTGGTCCCAGGAATTCAGCTGGATAGGGATCAAACCATTCTGAACACCTACAAACTCAACAGGAGATCGAAGAAAAGAATAGCAACAACTCTCTGAACAGAAAAGCGACCACTTTCTGGAAGGTAGGACGTGCGGAGAAGTGAATCTGAGGCGATACTTGGGAGGATAGGCGGCGGGGGAGGGGCCTCCGTCGGCCGCTTCTGGCAAGTGATAGAGCCGTGGAGCACAAAATCGGAACTTTTAGAAGTCGGCTCCGCTGAGGGACGTCGCTCCGGTGGCTAAGTGGGGGGTGGAACCCTCGTGGAACAGTGTGGTCTCAGGACCCTCAGGGTCACAGAAAGACCGGAGGTGCCTGAGTGTGGCAGAGCTCCCAGGGATCAGAGTGGGGAAGTCGGCTGCAGAGACGGAGCCAAGGCGCGGGCTCTCAGCTCAGGGTTGCCATAAACCATGATCCACAGCACAGTCGGGCCACTGCTCCTCCAGCAGGGACCCAACAAATGGCAGATCCGGGGAGACTCCCCTTCCTCCCCTGGGAGGAGTGGCGCGGGAGTGAACTGCAGGTATCTGCTGGGTTTGGAGACTCCACACGGGGTCGGGTGCCAGAGATAGAAACGCTCGGTCACAGGCCGGATGAGCATGGAGTGCGGCCAGAGACCAGGGAGACGGGAGTGTTTGACTGCTTTTCTCTGGGGGCGCACTGAGGAGTGGGGTCCCAAGTTCTCAGCTCCTCTGGATGGGGGGAGATTGGGAGGCCGCCATTTTCATTTTCGGCCTTCAAAGCTGTACGGAAAGCTTGCAGAGAACAAAAGCTCCCGAGAGCAAACCTAGCAGAGTACTTAGCCAGGACCGGGCAAGGGCGGGGCAATTCCGCCTCCGGCAAAGACATTTGGGAACCACGGCAACAGGCCCCTCCCCCAAAAGATCAGTGAGAACAGCCAGCCAAGACCAAGTTTACCGATCAATGAGAACGGCAGAACTCCAGCGCTAGGGGAATACTGCACATAGAATCCATGGCTTTTGTGCCATGATTCTTTAGTCTTTCAAAGTAAATTATTTTAATTTTCTTTTTTTTCTTTTTCTATTTTTTTTTTGAAATTTTCTTTTTCCCTTTTTCAACCAACATCTTATTAATCCTTTTTAAAAATTTTTTTTTCGTTTTTAGAGTCATATTCTATCCCTTCATAGTAGTTAACCTTATTTGTGATATATATATGTATATAAGTTGTTCTCTCTTTAAACTTTTGGGATACAGTTTCTTCTAACAACCAAAATATACTCTAAATCTCTAGTGTATGGCTTTGTTCTTGTCTCCTGCCTGATCACATTCTCCCCCCCTTTTTTTTTAAATTTCTCTTCTTTCTTTTTTCAACCAACTTCTTATCAATTCCTTTTATAAAATCGTTTATAATTTTCATATTTACAGTCATATTCCATCCATTCATTGTATTTACCCTTATTTTTGTACATATATAAGTTTTTCTTTCTTTAAAATTTTGGGAGACAGTTTCTTCTAAGAGACCAAAATATGCCCAAAATCTAGTGTGTGGCACAGATCTATCCACCAGCCTGATCATATTTGACCATATCTTTTTTTTCTTTTTTCTTTTCTATTTTCTTTCTTTCCCTTTCTTTTCCCCAGTTTCGGCTCTCTTCTGATACACATATACATAGTGTACATGTTTCTGGGGTCGTTGTTACCCTGTTAGCATTTTGTTCTCTCATTCATCTATTCTCCTCTGGACAAAATGACAAGACAGAAAAACTCACCTCAACAAAAAGAACAAGAGGCAGTACCAACTGCCAGGGACCTAATCAATACAGACATTAGTAAGAAGTTGGAACTAGAGTTCAGAATGGCGATTATAAAGATACTAGCTGGGCTTGAGAAAAGCATGGAAGATACTAGAGAAACCCTTTCTGGAGAAATAAAAGAACTAAAATCTAACCAAGTCAAAATCAAAAAGGTTATTAATGAGGTGCAATCAAAAATGTAGGCTCTAACTGCTAGGATAAATGAGACAGAAGAGAGAACTAGTGATATAGAAGACCAAATGATGGAAAATAAAGAAGCCGAGAAAAAGAGAGATAAACAACTACTGGATCACGAGGTGAGAATTCGAGAGATAAGCGATACCATAAGACGAAACAACATTAGAATAATTGGGATCCCAGAAGAGGAAGAAAGAGAGAGGGGGCAGAAGGTATACTGGAGCAAATTATAGCAGAGAACTTCTCTAATTTGGGGAAGGAAACAGGCATCAAATCCAGGAGGCACAGAGAACCCCTCTCAAAATCAATAAAAATAGGTCAACACCCCGACATCTAATAGTAAAACTTACAAGTCTCAGAGACAAAGAGAAAATCCTGAAAGCAGCTCGGGGCAAGAGATCTGTAACGTACAATGGTGGAAACATTAGATTGGCAACAGACCTATCCACAGAGACCTGGCAGGCCAGAAAGGACTGGCATGATATTTTCAGAGCACTATATGAGAAAAATATGCAGCCAAGAATACTATATTCAGCTAGGCTGTCACTGAAAATAGAAGGAGAGATAAAAAGCTTCCAGGACAAAGAAAAACTAAAAGAATTTGCGAACACGAAACCAGCCCTACAAGAAATATTGAAAGGGGTCCTCTAAGCAAAGAGAGAGTCTAAAAGTAACATAGACCAGAAAGGAACACAGACAAGATACAGTAACAGTCACCTTACAGGCAATAAAATGGCACTAAATTCATATCTTTTAATAGTTACCCTGAATGTAAATGGACTAAATGCCCCAATCAAAAGACACAGGCTATCAGATTGGATAAAAAATCAAGACCCATTGATATGCTGTCTGCAAGAGACTCATTTTAGATCCAAAGACACCTCCAGATTGAAAGTGAGGGGATGGAAAACCATTTACCATGCTAATGGACATCAGAAGAAAGCTGGGGTGGCAATCCTTATATCAGACAAATTAGATTTTAAACCAAAGACTGTAATAAGAGATGAGGAAGGACACTACATCCTACTTCAAGGGCCTATCCGAAAAGAAGATCTAACAATTGTAAATATCTATGCCCCTAACATGGGAGCAGCCAATTATATAAGCCAATTAATAACAAAAGCAAAGAAACACATCGACAACAATACAATAATAGTGGGGGACTTTAACAACCCCCTCACTGAAATGGACAGATCATCTAAGCAAAAGAGCAACAAGGAAATAAAGACTTCAAATGACACACTGGACCAAATGGACTTCACAGATACATTCAGAACATTCTATTCCAGAGCAACAGAAAACACATTCTTCTCTAGTGCCCATGGAACTTTCTCCAGAATAGATCACATCCTAGGTCACAAATCAGGTCTCAACTAGTACCAAAAGATTGGGATCATTCCCTGCATATTTTCAGACCACAAGGCTTTGAAACCAGAACTCAATCACAAGAGGAAAGTTGGAAAGAACTCAAATACATGGACCCTAAAGAGCATCCTACTGAAGAATGAATGAGTCAACCAGAAAATTGAAGAATTAAAAAAATTCATGGAAACAAATGAAAATGAAAACACAACTGTTCAAAATCTTTGGGATGCAGCAAAGGCGGTCCTAAGAGGAAAGTTTATAGCAATACAAGCCTTTCTCAAGAAACAAGAAAGGTCTCAAATACACAACCTAACCCTACACCTAAAGGAGCTAGAGAAAGAACAGCAAATAAAGCCTAAACCCAGCAGAAGAAGAGAAATAATAAAGACCAGAGCAGAAATCAATGTAATAGAAACCAAAAGAACAGTAGAACAGATCAACAAAACTAGGAGCTGGTTCTTTGAAAGAATTAACAAGATTGATAAACCCCTGGCCAGACTTATCAAAAAGAAAAGAGAAAGGACCCAAATCAATAAAATCATGAATGAAAGAGGAGAAATCACAACCAACACTAAAGAAATACAATTATAAGAACATATTATGAACCACTATATGCCAGCAAATTAGATAATCTGGAAGAAATAGATGCATTCTTAGAGATGTATCAACTACCAAAACTGAACCAGGAAGAAATAGAAAACCTGAACAGACCCATAACCACTAAGGAAACTGAAGCAGTCATCAAAAATCTCCCAACAAAAGCCCAGGGTCAGATGGCTTCCCAGGGGAATTCTACCAAACATTTAAAGAAGAATTAATACCCATTCTTCTGAAACTGTTCCAAAAAATAGAAATGGAAGGAAAACTTCCAAACTCGTTTATGAGGCCACCATTACCTTGACCCCAAAACCAGACAAAGACCCCATCAAAAAGGAGAATTACAGACCAATATCCCTGATGAACATGGATGCAAAAATTCTCACCAAAATACTAGCAAATAGGAACCAACAGTATATTAAAAGGATTATTCACCACGACCAAGTGGGATTTATCCCTGGGCTGCAAGGTTGGTTCAACATCCGCAAATCAATCAATGTGATACAATACATTAATAAAAGAAAGAACAAGAACCATATGATCCTCTCAATAGATGCAGAAAAAGCATTTGACAAAGTACAGCATCCTTTCTTGATCAAAACCCTTCAGAGTGTAGGGAGAGAGGGTAAATACCTCAATATCATAAAAGCCATCTATGAAAAACCCACAGCAAATATCACTCTCAATGGGGAAAAACAGAGCTTTCCCGCTAAGGTCAGGAATATGGCAGGGATGGCCACTATCACTACTGCTATTCAACGTAGTACTAGTAGTCCTAGCCACAGCAATCAGACAACAAAAAGAAATAAAAGGCATCCATATCGGCAAAGAAGTAGTCAAACTCTCACTGTTTGCAGATGATATAATACTTTATGTGGAAAACCCAAAAGACTCCACCCCAAAACTGCTAGAACTCATACAGGAATTCAGTAAAGTGGCAGGATATAAAATCAATGCACAGAAATCAGTGGCATTCCTATACACCAACAATAAGACCGAAGAAAGAGAAATTAAGGTGTCGATCCCATTTACAATTGCACCCAAAACCATAAGATACCTAGGAATAAATCTAACCAAAGAGGCAAAGGATCTGTACTCAGAAAACTATAAAATACTCATGAAACAAATTGAGGAAGACACAAAGAAGTGGAAAAACGTTCCATGCTCATGGATTGGAAGAACAAATATTGTGAAGATGTCAATGCTACCTAGAGCAATCTACACATTTAAAGCAATCCCTATCAAAATGCCATCTACTTTTTTCAAAGAAATGGAACAAATAATCCTAAGATTTGTATGGAACCAGAAAAGACCTCGAATAGCCAGAGGAATGTTGAAAAAGAAAAGCAAAGCTGGGCATCCCAATTCCGGACTTCAAGCTCTATTACAAAGTTGTCATCATCAAGACAGTATGGTACTGGCACAGAAACAGACACATCGATCAATGGAACAGAATAGAGACCCCAGAAATGGATTCTCAACTCTATGGTCAACTAATCTTTGACAAAGCAGGAAGGAATGTCCAATGGAAAAAAGACAGTCTCTTCAACAAATGGTGTTGGGAAAATTGGATAGCCACATGCAGAAGAATGAAACTGGACCATTTCCTTACACCACACACAAAAATAGACTCAAAATGGTTTAAACACCTAACTGTGAGACAGGAGTCCATCAACATCCTAAAGGAGAACACAAGCAGCAACCTCTTCGACCTCAGCCGCAGCAACTTCTTCCTAGAAACATCGCCAAAGGCAAGGAAGCAAGGGCAACAATGAACTATTGGGACTTCATCAAGATAAAAAGCTTTTGCACAGCAAAGGAAACAGTCAACAAAACCAAAAGACAACCGACAGAATGGGAGAAGATATTTGCAAATGACATATCAGATAAAGGGCTAGTATCCAAAATCTATAAAGAACTTCTTAAACTCAACACCCAAAGAACAAATGATCCAATCAAGACATGGGCAGAAGACATGAACAGACATTTCTGCAAAGAAGATATCCAAATGGCCAAAAGATACATGAAAAAGTGCTCAACATCGCTCGCCATTAAGGAAATCCAAATCAAAACCTCAATAAGATACCACCTCACACCAGTCAGAATGGCTAAAATTAATAAGTCAGGAAATGACGTATGTTGGCGAGGATGTGGAGAAAGGGGAACCCTCGTACACTGTTGGTGGGAATGCAAGCTGGTGCAGCCACTCTGAAAACAGTATGAAGGTTCCTCAGAAAGCTGAAAATGGAGCTACCCTATGACCCAGCAATTGCACTACTGGGTATTTACCCCAAAGATACAAATGTAGTGTTCCGAAGGGGCAGGTGCACCCCGATGTTTATAGCAGCAATGTTCACAATAGCCAAACTATGGAAAGAGCCAAGATGTCCATTGACAGATGAATGGATAAAGAAGATGTGGTGTGTATATACATATATTTACAATGGAATAGTATGCAGCCATCAAAAAACCACGAAATCTTGCCATTTGCAATGACATGGATGGAATTAGAGGGTATTATGCTAAGCAAAATAAGTCAGTCAGGGGAGACATGTATCATATGATCTCACTGATATGAGGAATTCTTTATCTCAGGAAACAAACTGAGGGTTGCTGGAGGAGTAGGAGGTGGGAGGGATGGGATGGCTGGGTGATGGACACTGGGCAGTGTATGTGCTATGTTGAGTGCTGTGAATTGTGTAAGACTGTTGAATCACAGACCTGTACCTCTGAAACAAATAATACATTATATTAAAAACATATATATATAGTAGGAAGAGAGAAATGAAGGGGGAAATCAGAGGGGGAGACGAACCATGAGAGACTATGGACTCTGAGAAACAAACTGAGGGTTCTAGAGGGGATGGGAGTGGGGGGATGGGTTGGCCTGGTGATGGGTACTAAAGAGAGCACATATTGAATGGAGCACTGGGTGTTATATGCAAACAATGAATCATGGAACACTATGTCAAATAAAATAAATTAATTAAAAAAAAAACAACACTGAAATCATACTAAGCATCTTTTTCAAACATAATGGTATGAAACCAGAAATCAGTTGCAATAAGAAAACTAGAAAAGGACAAATGGTGTGGCGGATACAGAACCTAATAGTAAACAAACAGCTAATGCTATCAACACAGAAATCTAAGAGATAATTTAAAAAATACCTAGACATAAGTCTATGGGGATTTATCCCAAAATCTGTGGGATGCAGCAAAAGCACTTCTAAGAGGGAAGTTGATAGTGAGACAGACCTACCTCAAGAAACAATTTCAAATAAACAATCTAATGTTATACCTCAAGAAATTAGAAAAAGGAGAAGAAACAAAGCCCAAAGTTAGTAGAAGGTAGGAAGTAATAAAGACCAGACTGAAAATAGAAAATAAAAAAAAATAGAAAACATCAGTTGAAACTAAAAGCTGGTTCTTTGAAAAGATAAACAAAATTGATGAACTTTTAGCTAGACTCATTAAGAAGAAAAGAGAGAGGACCCAAAAAAGTAAAATCAAAAAACAAAAGTTACAAGTAATACCATAGAAATACAAAGGATAAGAGACTACTACAATTACATTCTAACAAATTAAAGTGCCTAGAAGAAATTCATACATTTATAGAAACATACAAGCTTGCAAGACTGAATCAGGAGGAAATAAAAAATCTGAGCAGACCTATTACTTATAATGAATTTGAATCAATAATCAAAAAACTCCCAACAAACAGAAGTCCAGACCAGTTTCAAAAGTAAATTCTACCAACATTTAAAGAATACCTATAATTCTCAAAAAAATTGAAGAAGAAAGAACACTTCCAAACTCATTCTGTAAAGCCAACATTACCCTCATATCAAAACCAGACATTACAAAAAAAAAAAAAAAAAAAATTACAGGCCAATATGCTTGATGAACACTGATACAAAAATCCTCAAGAATACATTAGCATATTGAATTTAACAATTCAGTTAAAGGGTTATGCACCATGATCAAGTGGGATCAGGTGGGATTTCAAAGATGCAAGTATGGTTCAATAGCCATAAACCAATCAACGTGACATGCCACATAAACAGAGGATAAAAATCTTATGATCATCTCAATAGATGCAAAAAATGCATTTGATAAAATTTAACATCTGTTTATAAAAGAAACCCTCTCAATAAGGCAGGGAATATATCTCAATATAACAAAGGCTATATATGACAAACCCACAACCAAACATCTTATTCGACAGTGAAAACCTAAAGCCTCTCCTCTAAGATCAGGAACAAGACAGGGATGTCTACTCTCACCACTTTTATTCAGCATAGTATTTAGAAGTCCTAGCAACCATAATCAGACAAGAAAAAGAAATAAAAGGCATCCAAATTGGAAAAGAAGTAAAACTATCACTATCCACAAAAGACATGATACTATAAATAAAAAACCCTCAAGACTCTACCAAAAAACTATTAGAATAAATGAATTCAGTAAAGGTATAGGATACAAAGTTTACATAAATGTGTGGCATTTCTATATGCTAATAATGAACTACCAGAAAGAACAATTAAGAAAGTAATACCATTCATGATTGCTTCAAAAAGAATAAAATACTTGGGTGGGGCACCTGGGTGGCTCAGTCAGTTAAGCATCTGCTTTTGGCTCAGGTCATGATCCCAGGGTCCTGGGACGGAGCCCTGCATTGGGCTTCCTGCTCACTGAGGGTCTGCTTCTCCCTCTCCTTCTGCCCCTCCTCCCTGCTTGTGTTCTCTCTCTCTGTCTCTCTCAAATAAATAAATAAAATCTTTTTTAAAAAAGAATAAAATACTTGGGAATAAATTTAACCAAGGAGGCAAAAGACCCATACACTGAAAACTTTAAGAAACTGATGAAAGAAAATGATGACACAAATAAATGGGAAGCTATTCTGTGCTTATGGATTGGAAAAAAATGATACTGTAGATGTCCACACTACAAGAATCAATCTACAGCTTCAATGCAATCCCTATCAAAATACCAATGGCATTTAAAAAAATTATTTGAGAAGGCGGGGAGGAGCAGAGGGAGAGGAAAAGGGAGTAAAGCAGACTCCCCACTGAGCACAGAGCCCGAGGCAGGGCTCGACCTCATGACCCCGAGATCATGACCTGAACTGAAGTCAAGAGTCAGATGCTTAACTGAGCCACCCAAGCACCCCAAATCACCAATGGCATTTTTCACAGAACCACAACCAATAATCCCAAAATGTGTATGTCATTACAAAAGACCTCAATTAGCCAAAGCAATCTTGACAAAGAAGAACAAGGTATCATGATCCCTGACTTCAAACTATATTACAAAGCTACTATAATCAAGACAATAGAGTACTGGTACAGAAACAGACACGTGGAACAAAACAGAGAGTCCAGAAGTTAACTCACACCATTAATTAATCTCCAACAAAGCCAGCAAGAACACACAATGGAGAAATAAATCTCTTCAATAAATGGCACTGGGAAAGCTGGGCAACTATATGTAAAAGAATGAAACTAGACAACTTTCTTAAATCATGTGTAGACAAAACTCAAAATGCATTAAAGACTTACATATGGGGCACCTGGCTGTCTCATTCAGAAGAGCATGTGTCTCTTGATTTAGGTTCAGGGTCAAGAGTTGGAGCCCCATGTTGGGTGTAGAGATAACTAAATAAAACTAAAAAAAAAAAAAAAAAAAAGACTTAACTATAAGACCATAAACCATAAAACTTCCAGAAGAAAACAAAGGTAGTAAGGTTTTGGACATTGGTCTCAGCAATGTTATTTTGGATCTGTGTCCTCAGGCAAGGGCAACAAAAGCAAAAGTAAATAATTGGGACCTACATCAAACTAAAAAGCTTTTGAACAGCACAGGAAACCATTAACAAAATTAAAAAACAATCTACTGAATGGAAGATAAAATTTTCAAGGGGTTAATACCCAAAATATGTAAAGAAGTCACACAACTCACTATCAAAAAAACAAATAACCCAATTAAAATATGAGCAGAGAACCTGAATAGACACTTCTCCAAGGAAGACACACAGGTGGCCAACAGCAACTTAAGATGTTCAACATCACTAACCATCAGGGACATGCAAATCAAAACCATAATGATGTATCACCCTCACACCTGTCAGAAAGGCTACTTATCAGAAAGACAAGAATAACAAGAAATAAGTGTTTGTAAGGGATGTGGAGAAAAGGGAACCCTTGAGCACTGTTAGTGGGAACGTAAATTGGTGCACCCACTGTGAAAAACAGTATGGAGGTTCTTCAAATAATTAAAAATAGAACTACTCTCTAACTGAATTTAAATAAGAAAAAAAGAACTACTCTTGATTCAGCAATTCTACTTCTTGGCATTTATTCAAAGAAAATGAAAACACTAATTTGAAAAGATATATGCACCCCTGTTTATTGCATTACTATTTACAATAGACCAGATATGGAACAACCCAACCATCATTAGATAAATGAGTATAGCAGATATGGTGTGAGTGTGTGTGTGTGTGTGTATGTTTACATTTGTAGGTTATATATAAATATGTTGTATGTTTATATATTCTATGTTTACATTTACATATTTATAATGGAATATTTCTCAGACATACAAAAAGAATGAAATCTTGCCATTTGGGACAACATTGATGGACCTAGAGAATATTATGCTAAGTGAAATAAGTCATCCAAAAAAAGACAAATACTATATTATTTCACTTATATGGGGAGTCTAAAAAACAAACAAAAAAAAGAACAAACAAAACAAAACAGAAACAGACTCAGATAGAGCAATTTGGTGGTTGCCAAAGGGAGGGGGATGAGAGGATCTTCAAACACAGGAAGGGGATTAAAAGGTACAAACTTCCAGTTAAAAAATAAACAAGACACAGTGATACAGCGAACAGCATAGAGAACACAGTTAATAATATATAACAACTTTGTATAATGACAAATAGGAACTAGATTTATGATGGTAATTATTTCGTATTGTATATAAATGTTGAATTGATATGTTGTACATCTGAAACTAATATATTGTATGTCAACTACATTTGAATAAAAAAGAAAATAAGAATACTGAAGATTTTTGTACCACAATTTACTACCTTGATGTAATTATTATTTTTGGGACACTCTACCCAAAATGAGAATACATACAACTTTTCAAGTGTGCACAGACTTTTACCCAAAATGACTTTATTTTGGATCACAAACAAGTCTCATTTATTTTAAGGATTCAGGTCATACAAAGTATGTTCTTTGACCAATGAATTAAAATGTTAATAAATAAGAGAAAAATTTCTGGAAAATATCCAAATATTTGAAAAGTAAAGAATCACAATCTATGGGTTAAAGAAGAAATTAAGAGAGAAATCAGAAAGTATTTCATATGAATGAAAATGATAACAAAATATATCAAAATTTGTGGGATGCTATTAAAATAGTAAATATGTATATGAAAAGAAGTGTCAAATCAATGATGTCAGTTTCCACCTCAAAAAACTAGAAGAACAGAAAATGTAATCCAAAGTAAGCCATGAAACCAAAAATAGAAAATATTAGAGAAAAATCAATGAAACACAAAGCTGGTTCTCTGAAAGAGGAAAGAAATTGGTAAGTCTCTATCCAGACTTAACAGGAAACAGAGAAGACACAAATGACCAGTGTGAGGACTAAGAAGGTGACATCATTACAGATTCTTCAGATATCACAAGGATAATAAGGAAATATGATGAACAACTATATGCCAACAAATTAAAAATCTTAGGTGAAATAGACAAATTCCTGGAGAGATGCAAACCACTGAAGAAGAAATAGGTAACTTGAATATCCATGTATCTATTAAAGAAGTTAAATTTGTAGTTAACAACCTTCAGAAAGAGAACTCCAAGACTAAATGGTTACAATGGTGAATTCTCTCAAACATAGAAAATAGTAATTCTTCACAGCTCTTTCAGAGAAGTGAAGAGGGAAGATTGCACAAACTCACTCTATAAAGCCAGCTTTACCCTGATACCACAACCAGACAAAGCCATTACAAGAAAGAAACTAGACCAACATTCCTCATGAACATAGATGCAAAAATTCTAAATAAAACGGGAGCATACTGAACTCAGGAATACATCATGGCAAAGTGGGATGTATCCCAGTAATGTAAGGTTGGTTTAACATTCAAAAATGTAGAAATTCTGACACATGCTACAACATGAATAAACCTTGAAAACATTATGCTAGGTGAAATAAGCCAGACACAGAAGGATGAGTACTTCTCCCTGTTCAGAGAGGGAGATGAACCATGAGAGACTATAGACTCTGGGAAACAAAATGAGGGTTTCAGAGGGGAGGGGGAGGGGGGATGGGGTAGCCAGGTGATGGGTATTGAGGAGGGCACGTGTTGTGCTCAGCACTGGGTGTTATATGCAACTAATGAATCATTGTACGCTACATCAAAAACGAATGATGTACTCTACAGTGGCTAACTGAACATAATAAAAAAAAAAAAGGACAAGAATTATATGATTCTGTTTATATGAATATCTAGAGTAGGCAAGTTCATAGAGACAGAAACCAGAAGAGAAGTTACTAGAGGCTGAGGGGACTGGTGATTTTTTAATGGGTATAGCTTCTGTTTGGGATAATGAAAGAGTTCTGGACATGGATTTTGGTAAGAGTTTACAATATTGTGAAAGTACTTAAAACCACTGAATTGTGTATTTAAAAATGGTTAAAACGATACATTTTGTTATGTACATCTTAACACATAAAAATTAAAACTCAGTGTAAATCACCATATTAACACTCTAAAAAATATTATGATCATTTCAATAGACACAGAAGAAGCATTTGACAAAGATCCAATATTTATTTTCAATAAAAACTCTGAGCAAACTAGGGATAGAATGGTACTTCCTTAAACTGCTAAAGGGCATCCACAAAAGACCTATAGCCAATATTATTCTTAATGGCAAAAGAGTTTTTCCCCATACGATCAGGGCCTGTCTGTTCTCACCACTCCTATTCAACACTGGGCTGGAGGTTCTGTCCAGTACAATAAGGCATTCAAACTAGAAAGGAAGAAGTAAAAATTTTATGTGGAAGACTGATGGAATCTGCAAAAAGAACTAGAATTAATAAGTAATTAAGGAAGGTTGCAAGATAGAAGATTAATGTACAAAAACCCATTTTCTTTATGTATATTAACAATGAAAAATGTGAAATTGAAATGAAAATGCAATGCTATTGCCAATAGCATTAAAAATATGATATACCTAGGGATAAATCTGACAAAATATTTGAAATCCCTGTATACTGAAAACTATAAAACACTGCAAGGAGAAACTGAAGACAACCTAAACAAATGTTCATTGGTTGGAAGTCTCAATATTGTTAAAAACGTAAATTCTCTCAAATTCAACTTATGCATTCAATGCAACCTATACATTCAAAATCCCAGTAGATGTGTTAAAGAAACTGCCAAGCTGTTTCTAAAATGACTCCAAAAATGCACAGGACCAAAAATAGCCAAAACAACTTTGAAAAGGGAGGTGCAATACTTGTATTTTCAAGATTTATTATAAAGCTACAGTTGTCAAGACAGTGTGGTATTGGCTTAAATATAGGGAAATAGATCTATAAAAAGAATAGAATCCTAAGATGGACCCACATATATATACAGACAACTGATTTTTTTGACAAATAAGCAAAGGCAATTCAATGGAGAAAAGATAGTCTTTCAACAAATTATGCTGGAACAATCAGGTAGCAATATGATAAGTAATGTTTTTCTATCTATGCCTCATAATTTCTATAAAAATTATTTCAAAATGCACTACAAACCTAAATGTAAACCCTAAGCTATAAAATTTCTAGAAGAAAACGTAGGAAGAATCTTTATGATCCTGGGTTAGGCAATGATTTTTTAGGTACTACATGAAAAAATCACAAAAATGTCTGATAAATTGGATTTCATAAAAATTATAAAAGCTTTTGCTCTTACAAAGATACTGCTAAGATAACAAAAAGATAAGTCACAAGCTGGGAGAAAATCTTTGCAAATCACACATCTGATTAAAAAAAAAAAAACAACTTGTGTCCAAAATATATAAAGAACTCTCAAAATTTGCAACCCCATTAGAATGGGCAAAACATTTGGACATGTCATCAAAAAGATATAGAAATAGACAATAAGCACATGGATGCAGGCTCAATGTTATTAGCCATTAGGGAAATGCAAATTAAGATTTTATATATTGCCATAATGGGATATCAGTGCACATTTTTATAATGATTAAAATTGGAAAGACTGATCCTATCAAGTGTTTACAAGCGTGTAAGAGAACTGAAACACTCATACTGGTGGGTATCCAAGATGACACAATCACTTTGAAAAAACATTTTAGAAGTTCCTCCAAAATTAATCATACACCTACTAAATGATCCAGTCATTTCACTCCTGGATATTTAACCCAAGAGAAAGAGCATATGCCAATACAAAGAATTATGCATGAAACATCATAGCAGTCTTATCTGTAATAGTAGAAACCCAGAAACAACGGAAATGTCCATCAATAGGTCAATGGGTAGGCAATTGGTATATCCATGTAATGGAATACTACCCATCAATAAAAAGGAACAAAATATAGATACAGCATCAATATTGATATAACAACACAGATGATCCTTAAAATAATTTCGCTGAGAAAAGCCAGGAAAAAGAAAAGAATATATACATTGTTATTCAATTTAGATAAATGATAGGAAATGCAAACAGATTCACAGGGAGAGAAAGCAGATCAGTGGTTCCCTGTAAAACAAGGTGCTGGGATAGGTGGGAGAGGGGTTAGTTACAAAGATGTGCTGGATGTGTTCAATGTTTTTGCTGAAGCAGTCATCTTATGGTTGTATACATATGTCAAGTTTTATCCAAACATAGGCTTTAAATATGTGCAATTTATTCTATGTCAATTACGCTACAATAAAACTCTTTAAAAAGAAAGCTGAGAAAGAAATAGAGCAAATGGGGGCGGAGCAAGATGGTGGAGGAGTAGGACACCTGGATTTCGCCTGGTCCCAGGAATTCAGCTGGATAGGGATCAAACCATTCTGAACACCTACAAACTCAACAGGAGATCGAAGAAAAGAATAGCAACAACTCTCTGAACAGAAAAGCGACCACTTTCTGGAAGGTAGGACATGCGGAGAAGTGAATCCAAGGCAATATTCGGGAGGATAGATGGCAGGGGAGGGGCCTCTGTCGGCCGCTTCTGGCAAGTGATAGAGCCATGGAGCACAAAATCGGAACTTTTAGAAGTCGGCTCCGCTGAGGGACGTCGCTCCAGGGGCTAAGCGGTGGGTGGAACCCTCACGGGACAGCATGGTCTCAGGACCCTTGGGGTCACAGAAAGACCGGGGGTGCCTGAGTGCAGCAGAGCTCCCAGGGATCAGAGCGGGGAAGCTGGCTGCAGAGACGGAGCCAAGGTGTGGGCTCTCAGCTCGGGGCTGCCATAAACCATGATCCGCGGCACAGTCAGGCCCCTGCTCCTCCAGCAGGGACCCAACAAGTGGCAGATCCGGGGAGACTCCCCTTCACCCCCCAGAAGGAGTGGCGTGGGAGTGAACTGCAGGTATCTGCTGGGTTTGGAGATTCCACACGGGGTCGGGGGCCAGAGATAGAAATGCTTGGTCACAGGCCAGGTGAGCACGGAGTGCAGCCGGAGACCAGGGAGACAGGAGTGACTGACTACTTTTCTCTGGGGGCTCACTGAGGAGCGGGCCCCTGAGTTCTTGGCTCCTCCTGGGCAGAGATTGGGAGGCCGCCATTTTCATTCTCAGCCTCCAAAGCTGTATGGAAAGCTTGCAGGGAACAAAAGATCCCGAGAGCAAACCTGAGCAGATTACTTAGCCTGGACCGGCAAGGGCGGGGCAATTCCACCTCCAGCAAAGACATTTGGGAACCACAGCAACAGGCCCCTCCCCCAGAAGATCAGCGAGAACAGCCAGCCAAGACCAAGTTTACCAATCAATGAGAATGGCAGAACTCCAGTGCTAGGGGAATAATGCACATAGAATCCATGGCTGTTTTACCATGATCCTTTAGTCTTTCAAAGTTAATTTTTTTTTAACTGTCTTTTTTTTTTTTTTGAATTTTTCTTTTTCCCTTTTTCAACCAACATCTTATCAATCCCTTTTTTAAAAATTTTTATATTTCATTTTTAGAGTCATATTCTATCCCTTCATAGCAGTTACCCTTATTTTTGGCATATATATATAAGTTGTTCTCTCTTTAAAATTTTGAGATACAGTTTCTTCTAACAGATCAAAATATACCCTAAATCTCTAGTGTATGGCTTTGTTCTAGTCTCCTGCCTGATCACATTCTCTCTCTTTTTTTTAAAATCCTCTTCTTTTTTCAAACAACTTATCAATTCCTTTTATAAAATCTTTTATAATTTTCATCTTTACAGTCATATTCATTCCTTCATCATATTAACCCATATTTTTGTACATATATAAGTTTTTCTTTCTTTAAAATTTTGGGAGGCACTTTCTTCTAACAGACCAAAATACACCCAAAATCTAGTGTGTGGCACTGATCTATGCACCAGCCTGATCATATTTGATCATATTCTGTTCTTTTTGTTTTGTTCTGTTTTTGTTTGTGTTTATCTTTTTCTTTTTCTTTCTTTTTTTTCTTTCTTTCCTTTTCTTTTTCCCCGGTTTCAGGTCTTTTCTGATTTGTTTAGAGTATATTTTCTGGGGACGTTGTTACCCTGTTAGCATTTTGTTCTCTCATTCATCTATTCTCCTCTGTACAAAATGACAAGATGGAAAAACTCACCTCAACAAAAAGAACAGGAGGCAGTACCAACTGCCAGGGACCTACTCAATACGGACATTAGTATGATGTTGAAACTAGAGTTCAGAATGATGATTTTAAAGATCCTAGCTGGGCTTGAAAAAAACATGGAAGTTATTAGAGAAACACTTTCTGGAGAAATAAAAGAACTAAAATCTAACCATGTTGAAATGAAAAATGCTATTAATGAGGTGATATCAAAAATGGAGGCTCTAACTGCTAGGATAAATGAGGCAGAAGAGAGAATTAGCGATATAGAAGACCAAATGATGGAAAATAAAGAAGCTGAGAAAAAGAGAGATAAACAACTACTGGATCATGAAGGCAGAATTTGAGAGATAAGCGATACCATAAGACGAAACAACATTAGAATAATTGTGATCCCAGAAGAAGAAGAAAGAGAGAGAGAGAGGGGGGCAGAAGGTATACTGGAGCAAATTATAGCAGAGAACTTCCCTAATTTGGGGAAGGAAACAGGCATCAAATCCAGGAGGCACAGAGAACCCCTCTCAAAATCAATAAAAATAGGTCAACACCCCGACATCTAATAGTAAAACTTACAAGTCTCAGAGACAAAGAGAAAATCCTGAAAGCAGCTCGGGGCAAGAGATCTGTAACCTACAATGGTGGAAACATTAGATTGGCAACAGACCTATCCACAGAGACCTGACAGGCCAAAAGGACTGGCATGATATTTTCAGAGCACTATACAAGAAAAATATGCAGCCAAGAATACTATATCCAGCTAGGCTGTCACTGAAAATAGAAGGAGAGATAAAAAGCTTCCAGGACAAAGAAAAACTAAAAGAATTTGCGAACACGAAACCAGCCCTACAAGAAATATTGAAAGGGGTCCTCTAAGCAAAGAGAGAGCCTAAAAGCAACATAAACCAGAAAGGAACAAGACAATATACAGTAACAGTCACCTTACAGGCAATAAAATGGCACTAAATTCCTATCTTTCAATAGTTACCCTGAATGTAAATGGACTAAATGCCCCAATCAAAAGACACAGGCTATCAGATTGGATTAAAAAACAAGACCCATTGATATGCTGTCTGCAAGAGACTCATTTTAGATCCAAAGACACCCCCAGATTGAAAGTGAGGGGATGGAAAACCATTTACCATGCTAATGGACATCAGAAGAAAGCTGAGGTGGCAATCCTTATATCAGACAAATTAGATTTTAAACCAAAGACTGTAATAAGAGATGGGGAAGGACACTATATCATACTTAAAGTCTATCCAACTAGAAGATCTAACAATTGTAAATATCTATGCCCCTAACATGGGAGCAGCCAATTATATAAGCCAATTAATAACAAAAGCAAAGAAACACATCAAAAACAACACAATAATAGTAGGGAACTTTAACAAGGCCATCACTGAAATGGACAGATCATCTAAGCAAAAGAGCAACAAGGAAATAAAGACTTTAAATGACACACTGGACCAAATGAGCTTCACAGACATATTCAGAACATTCCATCCCAAAGCAATGGAATACACATTCTTCTCTAGTGCCCATGGAACATTCTCCAGAATAGATCACATCCTAGGTCACAAATCAGGTCTCAACCAGTACCAAAAGATTGGGATCATTCCCTGAATATTTTCAGACCACAATGCTTTGAAACTAGAACTCAATCAGTAGAGGAAAGTTGGAAAGAACTCAAATACATGGACCCTAAAGAGCATCCTACTGAAGAATGAATGAGTCAACCAGAAAATTAAAGAAGAATTAAAAAAAATTCATGGAAACAAATGAAAATGAAAACACAACTGTTCAAAATCTTTGGGATGCAGCAAGGCAGTCCTAAGAGGAAAGTATATAGCAATACAAGCCTTTCTCAAGAAACAAGAAAGGTCTCAAATACAGAAACGAACCCTACACCTAAAGGAGCTGGAGAAAGAATAGCAAATAAAGCCTAAGCCCAGCAGGAGAAGACAAATAATAAAGACCAGAGGAGAAATCAATTAAATAGAAACCAAAAGAACAGTAGAACAGATCAACAAAACTAGGAGCTGGTTCTTTGAAAGAATTAACAAGATTGATAACCCCCTGGCCAGACTTATCAAAAAGAAAAATGACCCTTTCATGAATGAAAGAGGAGAGATCACAACCAACACCAAAGAAATACAATTATAAGAACATATTATGAACCACTATATGCCAGGAAAGTAGATAATCTGGAAGAAATGGATGCATTCCTAGAGATGTATCAACTACCAAAACTGAACCAGGAAGAAATAGAAAACCTGAACAGACCTATAACCACTAAGGAAATTGAAGCAGTCATCAAAAATCTCCCAACAAACAAAAGCCCAGGGCCAGATGGCTTCCCAGGGGAATTCTACCAAACATTTCAAGAAGAATTAATACCTATTCTTCTGAAACTGTTCCAAAAAATAGAAATGGAAGGAAAACTTCCAAACTCGTTATATGAGGCCACCATTACCTTGATCCCCAAACCAGACTAAAACCCCATCAAAAAGGAGAATTACAGACCAATATCCTTGATGAACATGGATACAAAAATTCTCACCAAAATACTAGCCAGTAGGATCCAACAGTACATTAAAAGGATTATTCACCATGACCAAGTGGGATTTATCCCTGGGCTGCAAGGTTGGTTCAACACCCACAAATCAATCAACGTGATACAATACATTAATAAAAGAAAGAACAAGAACCATATGATCCTCTCAATAGATGCAGAAAAAGCATTTGACAAAGTACAGTATCCTTTCTTGATCAAAACTCTTCAGAGTGTAGGGATAGAGGGTACACACCTCAATATCATAAAAGCTACCTATGAAAAACCTACAGCAAATATCATTCTCAGTGGGGAAAAACTGAGAGCTTTCCCCCTAAGGTCAGGAACGTGGCAGGGATGGCCACTATCACCACTGCTATTCAACATAGTATTAGAATTCCTAGTCACAGCAGTCAGACAACAAAAAGAAATAAAAGGCATCCATATCCGCAAAGAAGAAGTCAAACTCTCACTGTTTGCAGATGATATGATACTTTATGTGGAAAACCCAAAAGACTCCACCCCAAAACTGCTAGAACTCATACAGGAATTCAGTAAAGTGGCAGGATATAAAATCAATGCACAGAAATCAGTGGCATTCCTATACACCAACAATAAGACCGAAGAAAGAGAAATTAAGGTGTCGATCCCATTTACAATTGCACCCAAAACCATAAGATACCTAGGAATAAATCTAACCAAAGAGGCAAAGGATCTGTACTCAGAAAACTATAAAATACTCATGAAACAAATTGAGGAAGACACAAAGAAGTGGAAAAACGTTCCATGCTCATGGATTGGAAGAACAAATATTGTGAAGATGTCAATGCTACCTAGAGCAATCTACACATTTAAAGCAATCCCTATCAAAATGCCATCTACTTTTTTCAAAGAAATGGAACAAATAATCCTAAGATTTGTATGGAACCAGAAAAGACCTCGAATAGCCAGAGGAATGTTGAAAAAGAAAAGCAAAGCTGGGCATCCCAATTCCGGACTTCAAGCTCTATTACAAAGTTGTCATCATCAAGACAGTATGGTACTGGCACAGAAACAGACACATCGATCAATGGAACAGAATAGAGACCCCAGAAATGGATTCTCAACTCTATGGTCAACTAATCTTTGACAAAGCAGGAAGGAATGTCCAATGGAAAAAAGACAGTCTCTTCAACAAATGGTGTTGGGAAAATTGGATAGCCACATGCAGAAGAATGAAACCGGACCATTTCCTTACACCACACACAAAAATAGACTCAAAATGGTTTAAACACCTAACTGTGAGACAGGAGTCCATCAACATCCTAAAGGAGAACACAAGCAGCAACCTCTTCGACCTCAGCCGCAGCAACTTCTTCCTAGAAACATCACCAAAGCAAGGAAGCAAGGGCAAAAATGAACTCTTGGGACTTCATCAAGATAAAAAGCTTTTGCACAGCAAAAGAAACAGTCAACAAAACCAAAAGACAACCAACAGAATGGGAGCAGATATTTGCAAATGACATATCAGATAAAGGGCTAGTATCCAAAATCTATAAAGAACTTCTTAAACTCAACACCCAAAGAACAAATGATCCAATCAAGAAATGGGCAGAAGACATGAACAGACATTTCTGCAAAGAAGACATCCAAACGGCCAAAAGACACATGAAAAAGTGCTCAACATCGCTCGCCATCAGGGAAATCCAAATCAAAACCTCAATGAGATATTGCCTCACACCAGTCAGATTGGCTATAATTAACAAGTCAGGAAACCACAGATGTTCGCGGGGATGCGGAGAAAGGGGAGCCCTCCTACACTTTTGGTGGGAATGCAAGCTGGTGCAGCCACTCTGGAAAACAGTATGAAGGTTCCTCAGAAAGCTGAAAATGGAGCTACCCTATGATCCAGCAATTGCACTACTGGGTGTTTACCCCAAAGATACAAATGTAGGGATCCGAAGGGATACGTGCACTCTGATGTTTATAGCAGCAATGTCCACAATAGCCAAACTGTGGAAAGAGCCAAGATGTCAATCGACAGATGAATGGCTAAAGAAGAAGTGGTATATATATACAATGGAATATTATGCAGCCATCAAAAAGAATGAAATCTTGCCATTTGCAATGATGTGGATGGAACTGGAGGGTATTATGCTGAGCGAAATAAGTCAATCAGGGAAAGACATGTATCATATGACCTCACTGATATTGGGAATTCTTAATATCAGGAAACAAACTGAGGGTTGCTGGAGTAGTGGGGGGTGGGAGGGATGGGGTGGCTGGGTGATAGAAATTGGGGAGGGTATGTGCTATGGTGAGCGCTGTGAAGTGTGCAAGACTGTTGAATCACAGATCTGTACCTCTGAAGCAAATAATACATTATATGTTAAAAAAAAAAAAAAGAAGAAGATAGCAGAAGGGGAAGAATGAAGGTGGGGAAATTCGAGGGGGAGACGAACCATGAGAGACTATGGACTCTGAAAAACAAACTGAGGGTTCTTGAGGGGAAGAGGGGAGGAGGATGGGTTAGCTTGGTGATGGGTATTAAAAAGGGCACGTTTTCTGCATGGAGCACTGGGTGTTTATACAAACAATAAATCATGGAACACTACATCAGAAACTAATGATGTAATGTATGGTGATTAACATAATATAATAAAAAAAGTGTAAAAAAAATAGAGCAAATGGATAAGAATAAAGATTTAAGGATGTGCTAAAGATAAGAACAGACATCTATATAACGCAGAGGAAAAAATAGAGATTAACAAAAGTAAAAGCTAGTACTTTGAAAAGATAAATAGGTAAACCTTTTTCAAGACTGATGATATACACAAAGGAGAAAAGATTTTTTTTTTAAGATTTTATTTATTTATTTGACAGAGAGAGACAGCGAGAGCAGGAACACAAGCATGGGGAGTGGGAGAGGGAGAAGCGGGCTTCCTGCTGAGCAGGGAGCCCGACGTGGGACTCGATCCCAGGACCCTGGGATCATGACCTGAGCCGAAGGCAGACACTTAACGACTGAGCCACCCAGGCGCCCAAGGAGAAAAGATTTTTTTGTATGTGTGTGGTGTGGGGGGGGAACGATTTTACAATCTGATTCTAAAATTTATATAAAATAGAACAGAGTCATAACAACAGCTTAAAAGAAGAACCAGATGGGGACCTTATTCTGCCAAATATCAGCACTTACTCTGCAGCTATAATCATCAAGATAATGTTATATGTCATAGGGATACATAAATAAGCTACTGTATGAGAACAGTGAATCTAGAAGTAAAAAACCCACATGTAAGCAAACCCCACATATATGAATACAATTCATGCTGTAAAATGAGTGAAGAAAAGGATGTACTATCCAAAACAATTGGTGCTGGGATAGTTGTTTTTCAGTATAGAACAGCATGAATTTGGGTCCCTATCTCACACTATACATAAATATCAATTCTAGATGATTTGAAGAATTTAAATGTCCTTAAAACATCCTAACAGAGAATCCACTCCTCGGCTCCGTCTTTGCAGCCGGCTTCCCTGCTCTGATACTTGGGAGCTTTGCCACACTCAGGCACCCCCGGGATTTCTGTGACCCCGAGGGTCCTGAGATCTACCCTACAACCCAGCAAATTCACTACTGGGTATTTACCCCAAAGATACAAATGTAGTGATCTGGAGGGGCAGGTGCACCTCAATGTTTATAGCAGCAATGTCCACAATAGCCAAACTATGGAAAGAGCCAAGATGTCCATCGACAGATGAATGGATAAAGAAGATGTGGTATATATATACAATGGAATATTATGCAGCCATCAAAAAATGAAATCTTGCCATTTGCAATGACGTGGATGGAACTAGAGGGTGTTAGGCTAAACAAAATAAGTCAATCCAAGAAAGACAATTATCATATGATCTCACTGATATATGGAATTTGAGAAACAAGACAGAAGATCATAGTGGAAGGGAGGGAAAAATGAAACAAGCCAAAACCAGAGAGGGAGACAAACCATAAGAAACTCTTAATCTCAGGAAACAAAGTGAGGATTGCTTGAGTGGAGGGGGGTGGGAGGGATGGGGTGGCTGGGTGATAGACGTTGGGGAGGGTATGTGCAATGGTGAGCGCTGTGAATTGTTAAGACTGATGAATCACAGACCTCTGCCCCTGAAACAAATACATTATATGTTAATAAAAAAAAAATCCTAACAGACATGTAGACAAAACATGCAATAGAAAAAAAATCTACAAAAGACACCAAAAGGAAATATAAATGCCCATAAAAATATTAAGGGATGCTCATCTGTTGTCAGAAAAATGCAAATTAAAATTTCAGTGAGATACTACCGCATACTCAGTCATTTGGCAAAAGTCAAACAGCCAACAAATCCAAGTGTTGCTGAAGATGCAGAACAAGGCGAGTTCTACCTGGCAGGTGGGAGCTGCAAACAACACACCCACTTGAGGAAACACTAGGCTACTAAGTAGCAAAATTGAACAAGCACATTCCGTGCAATCTAGAGTTCCTGATCTTGGAACACACTCTATAGAGAAAATCTTGCAATTGTGCCCTTCGAGTCACCTAAAAGTGTGGTTATAGCAGCATCAGGTCACTGAAGAATGAGTGCAGTGTGATTTCATCTTTATTAAGTCCCCAAACAGCCAAAAATAACAGTATTTTGTTTAGGCAATATAGGAAACCAGTCAATACAAAAAGGACAAGCCAAAAACCAACCAAGAGAAATGACACATATATGGTTTCCACTGGGGGGAAATAATGTGAGGAACAGGATGGGGGATGGACATGTAAGGAGGTTCAATGGTTCTGGTAACATTCTGTTTCTTTCACTTTGGGGCAAGTTTCTAGATGTTTTTACGGTCACTACTACCCAATTGTATTCTATTTCTGGTCTGGTAATGTTATCTGCCTGGCAGTTACTTGAGTTTTTGATCCTTGCCGTCTTAAAGCTCACCTTCCCAAGGATGAGTCCATCCAAATAAGCAACAAACATTTGAGCATTTTGCAATTAATTACAGTAAGTGGAGAAATTAGCGTGAAAGGTGACATGTGACACTGACTTAAATGTATAAGACATAAAAAACCAAGCCCTTTCCACTGCTCTGTCTTGCCCAACTCATGGTAGAGATCATAGCCATCTTTTATTCCCTCCTAAGCCCAAAGTGGTCTGAAAATGCTCAGCATCAGACTCCACACACCCACTCACAATCCATCAGCGTTGACAAGTAAGATATGACCTATTTGCAAGCCTAGTTGTTGAGTTTAAGTCGTTAGCCACATCGATGCAAATGGGTTCAGGACTGCCAATCAGTCCATTCATAAAAACCTGGAAAAGGCACTTTTCAGATCAGGTGATCAACACCAAGAGGGAAGCCCGTGGTTTTTACATAAGTCACCTGACCTATCCTAACTTGAATTTATGTCACGGAAACAAAACCGCTCTTGTGCTAACTAAGCAACTGACTTCCATGCATAATATTTGTTTTGGGTGTGAGGATGCAGTTAGAATTTAAAAGAGAAAAATCAAATAAATCAGATTCCTGCATTTTTTTTTTTTTCTGGTTCAGGTGAATCAGAGAGGCCTTTTTCAGCTGCTGAAGTTCTTTACATGTGACATAATCCTCTTAGCTGGTAGGGAAGTAGGTTTGTGTTTTCTGTGATTCACACTTTACAGGAGGGAGGTGGGAGCTATGAAAGACCACTTTCTTCCTCTCCTGTCATTAGTACAAGTCCATGAAATGGGAACATAAGCTCACTCTGAAATATTGAGAATAAACTATTGTCTTTACTCATCTTTTTCACTTGTGTTTCCCATAGAGGAAGGGTAGTCCTTTTGAGTCTGACAGTCCTTGATCTGTAATTCTCTCCTGCACTGGGTTAATGTATTCAACTTAGCTATGCACACATGACCTATCTTTTGGGTATCCTAATCTCAAGTGAGAATAAGATAGCATCATTTACCTTGACCCTCTGTGGGGCAGCCATCCTCATGCAGATCCCAAGTCTAGCCATAGCGAAAGGACTACAAAGGCCATTTGGGCCTTAGGTCTACACCAAATAATAAAAGCCAGCATTAGTAGTAATAAAACTTTTGTTCTTACTCATTACCTGACTCTTTCTCTCCCCTGTCCCCCCTTAATTGAATGTGAACACAGAGGAGGAGGATGTGGTCACTTAACATTCCTCAGATTAGGGTGTAAGGGGAGGCTAATTTGGCTCTGATGAACAGATTAAAATGGAAAATTAGTGTAAATCAGTAAGTGCTGTCAGAGGAAATAGATGGAAGAATCAAATCAACATGCAGATCATATTTTAGTACAACACAGTAAGAATAATAGTATCTAATATTTAGTGAACAGTTACTATGGGCCAGATGCTGTTACAAGTGCCATACATGGATTGGCCCATTTAATGAACTCAGTACCACAAGGGAGGGGTTTCTGTCTCCAGTTTACAGATGGGATAAGCACAAAGAAGTTAGGCAGGGAGGCTGCAACCAGGGCCCAAGCTCATCATTTCCTTTTCTTACAGATTATTAACTAAGACATGATATGGTAGGTCTAGAGGCTACTGGTACCTTTCATAAAGTTCTAATATGCATTCGGTCATTCAAATATTCATTCTACCAGAACTAATCCAGTGCTTACTAGGTGCCAGGGATGCTTATAGATATTGAAATGTGGTAAAAATAACAAAATTCTTATCTTCAAGAAGCTTGTATTTTATACAATACAATAATGAGAATGAGGACTTCTTAGATAAATGATTCGAGGGGCTGGGAAAGAGAAAGTACAAGAGGAATCTGTACCATCTTGTATTACCAGAAATTAAAGAGAGGGGTAAAATCCTTGATAATGGTGATGGGAATTTTTTTTTAATGTTATACTTAAAGCAAAGGCAACAAATGCAAAAATAAACAAGCAAGACAATATCAAGTTAAAAAGTTTCTGTATGGCATAGGAAATCATCGACAAAATGAAAAGACAACCTAACAGATGGGAGAAAATATTTGCAAGCCACGTATCTGATAAGGGGTTAATATCCAAAATATACAAGGAGCTCATATGACTTAATTGCAAAAGAACCCAGTAGCCAATTTCTGCATGGAGCACTGGGTGTTCTACGCAAACAATGAATCATGGAACACTACATCAAAAACTAATGATGTAATGTATGGTGATTAACATAACATAACAATAATAAAAAAATAATTTAAAAAAATGAGGAAGAGACCTAAATAGACATTTCTCCAAAGAAGACATACAAATGGTCAACAGGTCCATGAAAATGTGCTCAATGTCATTAATTATCAAGGAAATGCAAATCAAAATCATAAGATATCACCTCACACCTGTTAGGATGGCTATTTTCAAAAAGACAAGAAATAACAAGTGTTGGTGAGGTATAGAGAAAAGGGGACCCCTATGTACTGTTGGTGGGAATGTGAACTGGTAAGCCACCATGGAAAACAGTATGGAGGTTCCTCAAGAAATTAACAAGAGAACTATCAAATGATCCAACAATCACACTTTGGGGCATATATCCATAAGAAACACAATCCTTATCTTTTTTTTTTTTTTTAAGATTTTATTTATTTATTTGACACAGAGAGACAGAGTGAGAGAGGGAACACAAGCAGGGGGAGTGGGAGAGAGAGAAGCAGGCTTCCCGCCAAGTAGGGAGCCTGACACGGGGCTCGAGCCCAGGACCCTGGGGTCATGACCTGAGGCGAAGGCAGATGCTTAATGACTGAGCCACCCAGGTGCCCAACACAATCCTTATCTTGAACAGATATCTGCACTCCCGTGTTCATAGCAGCATCATTTAAAATATGCAAATGATGAAAACTGTCTAAGTGTCTGTTGATGGATGAATGGAAAAGGAATATGTGATATATAGATGATGGAATATTATTCAGCCTTAAACCAAAGGAGGGTTGCAGTTGAAGATGGCAACATAGAAAGATTCTGAACTCACCATACGGATGTATATGGAACAATGTCCTCTGAAAAAAAGGAAAAGAAACTAAAAATTAGCTGAGTAATTCCTACACATTGAGGAAACGAGAAAAAACCTACACTGATGGGGTAAGAGAAGCTGAGACACAATCTTGCCATAAATCTGACTCCTGCTGCAGTGACTCACAATACAGAAGGAACTTAAAACCCAGAGCTTCTCCCTGAGAAGTGAAAAGCTTGAACCCCACATCAGTCACCCCAACTTTTAAGATATACACCTGAGAGAGGAGCCCCTGAAACATCTAGCTTTGAAAACCAAAGGGGCTCAGGGCACCTGGGTGGCTCAGTCAGTTAAGCGGCTGCCTTCAGCTCAGGTCATGATCCTGGGGTCCTGGGATCAGGCCCCATGTCCAGCTCCCTGCTCAGTGGAGAGCCTGTTTCTCCCTCTCCCTCTGCCTGCCACTCTGCCTGCTTGTGCTCTCATTCTATTTCTCTGTCAAATAAGTAAATAAAATCTTAAAAAAAAAAAAAAGAAAAGAAAAAGAAAACCAAAGGGGCTCAAACTATGGAAAGAGCCAAGATGTCCATCGACAGATGAATGGATAAAGAAGATGTGGTGTATATATACAATGGAATATTATGCAGCCATCAAAAGGAATGAAATCTTGCCATTTGCAATGATGTGGATGGAACTGGAGGGTATTATGTTGAGCGAAATAAGTCAAACAGAGAAAGACATGTATCATATGACCTCACTGATATGAGGAATTCTTAATCTCAGGAAATAAACTGAGGGTTGCTGGAGTGGTGGGGGGTGGGAGGGTTGGGGTGGCTGAGTGATAGACATTGGGGAGGGTATGTGCTATGGTGAGCGCTGTGAATTGTGTAAGACTGTTGAATCACAGACCTGTACCTCTGAAATAAATAATACATTATATGTTAAAAAAAAAAAAGAAGAAGAAGAAGAAGAAGAAGATAGCAGGAGGGGAAGAATGAAGGGGGGGAAACTGGAGGGGGAGATGAACCATGAGAGACTATGGACTCTGAAAAACAAACTGAGGGTTCTAGAGGGGAGGGGAGTGGGGGGATGGGTTAGCCTGGTGATGGGTATTAAAGAGGGCACGTTCTGCATGGAGCACTGGGTTATACGCAAACAATGAATCATGGAACACTACAACAAAAACTAATGATGTAATATATGGTGATTAACGTAATAATAAAAAAGAAAAAAAAGAAAGAAAACCAAAAAGGCTCACATCTACAAGAACCACAAGGTTATACCAAATTGAGAAATGGCTCTTAAAGGCCTTATGTGCTTGGACTCACTCACACCAGGGATTAGCATGGAGGCAGCTACTTGAAAGGGGCCCAGATTTTATTTGCTCATCTTAAAGCATCAGTCTGAGAGGCAGGATCTAATAATACACATCTAAGCATCTGTTTGTGTACTCTCTGGGCACAAAGGCTTGGAGATGCCATCTTTGAGCTATCCCTGTACCTTGCTCTAGCTAGCCAGTATTTCCTAGAAAGGAAACCCTGCTCTGGTGTCCCAATATTTGTGGCTGCCACGAGGGACACATCTAGATTACCTGGCTCTGGTGACCAGTGGGGCTTATGCTCCAGGGTCCCACAGGACTGTAACAAATGGAGATAGAGTTCTTCAAAGGCTACCATCCTGAGGACACAGAAAGAGGCAACATTCCAAGGAGCCCAGTCTTTCTGTGAAGGAGGGCTATTAGTTGATCTTTGTAGAGTCTGCAGAAGAAGCAAGCTTCTAATCAAACACACATTTTAATCCTTTCCAGAGATCTCAGAGAACAAGGGCTAGCCTTGTGCTTTTCCTCTGCTATGCTCCTGAGCACCAATATCTCCCAGAAGAGGAGCTTTTACATGCATCTGGGCATTAGTTTTGTGGCTGCTGTCTGGGGGATGCCCCTTGCTTACTTGGCTCTAGTGGCCAAAGGGGCTTGCATTCTTTGGTCCTCTAAGGCTTTAACAATTGGTGACACAGTTCTTAGCTGGCTGCCATCCCAGGACACTGCGCAGACAGCAGAGTGAAGTACACGCCCCCGCCCCCAGTCCTTTGGGAAAGAGGTCTATTTGCTGGTCCTGGAGTTTCAGCCAGAAGGGCAGGCTTCTGGTTTGGCATCTATCTAGGGGCCTACAGAGGTTCTCTAAGGAATGGAGGATGACGATCATCATCTCTGCACTCTGCCTCTACCTTGATTCAGCTTGCCAGTATCTCCCAGAAAGGAGCCTGTACATTCCTGTGTTGTGTCCCAATTCTTATAGTTGCTGACCAGGAGACCACCTGTAGGTTGCCTGGCTCTGGTGGCTGGTGGGGCTTCTGCTTGCATGCCCCATGAGATTATATATAACCAAGGGAGAAAGAACTCTCACCTGGCTGGCACCCACAGGATACAAAGAGGCAACAGACTAAGCATGCAGTCTTTCTGTGAAAGAGGCCCTATTAGTTTACCTGCATAGCTGAAGCCCAAGGGGCAGGCTTTTAACTAAACACACATGTAAGGGCCCACTGTAATACTCTGGAGACTTCACAGGGCAAGAGTTATCTTTGAATTTTCCCTCTGCCACACTCCAAAGCACCAATGTCTCGGGGAGAAGAGCTTTTACACATATCTGGTGTCTTGGTTTTTGTGGCCGCTGCCCAGAATATGTCCCTTGAATACTTTAAAAGCTCCTGCCTAAGTGTCTGGCTTCCAATCAGCCTGAATCTAGGGGCTGATTTCCTCCCCTTTGGGAATTCACATGTATAGGCAGGCCCTCAACTGGGAGCCACTAAAAATGAAATAAGCTTCTTGGATAATCATAAAGATTTGAGAGACAACAAAGAGCTAGGGCAGGATTGAACAATAAGTTTCATCTCCTACATGAAGCCACTCCTTCACAATGGAGAGAGATGGCTGTTTTATCTAATGCATAGAAACCAACACAGAGAGCCAAGGGAAATGAAAAAAAAACAACCAGAAATATGTTTCAAAGAAACAAACAAGATAAAACCTCAGAAAAAAAAATCCCTAATTAAATGGAGATAACTTATTTACCTGATAAAGAGTTCAAAATAATGTCCATGTAGATTCTCACCAAACCAAAGGAAAAAAAAAAAAAGGATGAACACAGTGAGAATTTCAACTAACAGACAGAAAATGTAAGAAACTGGGGTGCCTGGGTGGCTCAGTCGCTAAGCGTCTGCCTTCGGCTCAGGTCATGATCCCAGGGTCCTGGGATCGAGCCCTGCATCGGGCTCCCTGCTCAGCGGGAAGCCTGCTTCTCCCTCTGCCACTCCCCCTGCTTGTGTTCCCTCTCTTGCTGTGTCTCTCTCTTCAAATAAATAAATAAAATCTTTAAAAAAAATGTAAGAAAGTACCAAAAAGAAGTCAAAGAGCAAGTCAAAGTCAAAGAGAAGAATACAATAATTAAACTGAAAACTAGAGGGCTTCAACAGCAGAATACATGAAGCAAAAGACAGGATCAGTGAACTCAAAGACATAACAGTAAAATTCACCCAATCACAGCAGAAAAACAAAACAAAAAGCCAAGATAGCTCAAACAGCTTATGGTATAATATCAAGCAGAATAATGTTCATATCATAGGGGCTGCAGAAGAAGAAGGGAAAATGGGGCAGAAAACTTATTTGAATAGATAATGATTGAAATTTCCCTAGCCTTGTGAAGAAAACAGACATCCAGATACAATACATCCAGAGAAATCCAAAGATGAACCCAAAAATACCCACACCAAGACACATTATAATTAAAATGCCAAAAGTAAGGACAAACAGAATCTTAAAAACAGTAAGAGAAAAACCCCCATAAGACTATCAGCAGAAACTGAGCATATTGTGCCACTTTCTTCTGGTCAGCAAAGGGCTGAAAGAAAGAAAAACCTTCCAACCAGGGATATTCTACCAGGTAAAACATACATTCAGAATTGAAGAAGAGACAGAGTTTTCCAGACAAGACAAAGGCAGGAAAAATAACTAAGTACAACAATTAATTAAGGGATACATAAGATCAATAGATATAAAATGTGACATCAAAAACCTAAAATGTGGATGAGGAGAGAATAAAAAAATGTAGAGTTTTAGAATGTATTCAAACTTACATTGTTATCAAATTGAAATACACTGTTAAAAATTTAAGTCGTTATTTGAAGCCTCATGGTAACCACAAAGCAAAAACCTATAGTAGATACAGAAAAGATAAAGAGAAAGGAATCTAAACCTACTTTAAAGAAATACATCAAACCACAAAGGAATGGAACAAAAGAAGAAAAGGATACAGAAGAACAACAAAACAGCTAGAAAAGAATTAACAAAGTTGCAATAAGTACATACATTTCAATAATTACTTTAAATGCAAATCAGATAAATTCTCCAATGAAAAGACAGAGTGGGAGTTCTCGGAACATGGTGGAGTAGGAAGATCCTGAGTTCACCTCCTTCCACAGATATACCAAGGTTTTGAGTACTTATATTACAAATCACTCTGAGAATAAGCTGAAGACTAGAAGAATAGCTCTTCTATAGCTAAAGATATAAACATACATGTGCACATACACACACACACACACACACACATTGAGAAGAGATGTAGTCAGGAACCAAACCCCTGGCTCAGTGACCCACAACTGGGAGTGATAGTACAAGTCTCTTCTTCAGGAGCAAGGAGTTCAAGCCCCACAGACGGCACACCCCTGCCCTGGGGATCTGCACTTGAGGTGACAAACCACCATAAAGTCTGGATTTGCAAATCAGCAGAGCTTCACTCTAGAACATTTGAAAACCAGTGGGGTGTAACTCTGGGAGAGCCAAAGGGTTGTAGGAAATGAAACCTCCAGTCTTAAGGAGTTCACACACAGTAATACTTGGTCTGAGACTCAGCAAGAAGCAGGAGTTTGAAAAGTGCCCGGCCTATACAGGAAGGATTTTTGCTGACTAAGGTTAGGGTGTGTATCATAGGCATGGGGATCTCTTGGAACTCTTGCACCTCTCTCCAGGACTGAAAACACTGGCAGGTGCCATTTTTCTTGCACTCCTTTAGCCCAGCTGGCCCAAAGCTGCTGTGAGTCAGTTCCAACGTCTCTATATACCTTGCTAACACCATTTGCCCTGCCCAGATGTACCCCTGTGGACCCGCTCTGGTAGGTATCCCAGCAAAGTGGCTCCCACCCTACACATGGCAGGCAGCCTTGCTTGGGACCAGTGTTCCCCACTTAAGTGGCTCCTGCACTACCACACCCAGGAAGCAGCTTCAGTTGGGACTGATGCCCCTCCAAAGACACTTTGGTCTTGGGTTGGGCATCCTCTCTCACCAGCATGGCCACAAAAGCTGTGGCTGAGCTTCACAGCCAAACACACTGGGGAGTAACTTCACCCACAAGCACACTTGCAGCCCCAGCCACGCTTCTCAGACACTCATGCTGGGACCAACCCCTTCCACCAGTGCACTCCCAGAAACTGGGGCCAGGCATTGCAGCTGCTGACCTGGGGGCCAGCCTTGTCCACTAGCCTGCCTGCAGCAGTAGTGGTCCTGATATACAGAAGAGCATACACAGCCCAAATAGGGGATATCCCTGGAGTGCCAGTAGGCCCCAGAGGACACCTTCTACAAAAGGCCACTACCTTTAAGGCCAGGAGACATAGATGACCTACTTGAAACATAGATACAAACACAAGAAGTCAGATAAAATAAGTCAGGGAGGAACATGCTCCCAATGAAAGAAACCAGAAATCTAAAAACAAACAACAACAAAAATACAAAAACACCCCAAAAACAAACAATAAACCCTAAATGTAATGAAGCGAAGATACCAATCTATGGGATAGAGTTCAAAGTAATGGTCATAAACATACTCACCAGACTTTGGAGAAGAGTGAAGGAACCCAGTGGGAACTTTGACAAAGTGATAGAAAATATAAAAAAGAACCAATCGGAGATGAAGAATACAATAGCTGAAATGAAAAATAAACTAAGGGTATCAACAGCAGATGAGAGGATGAAGAAGTATCAATGATCTGCAAGACTGGGTAGTAAAAATCATCCAGGCTGAATAGCAAAAAGAAAAAAGAACAAAAATAATGAGGATAGGTTAAGGAACCTCTGGGACAACATTAAACATACTAAAATTTGCATGATAGGGTTCCCCAAAAGAGAAGAGATAGACAAAACAGCAAAAAAATGTATTTGAAGATGTAATATTTGACAACTTTGACAAACTTGGGAAAGAGACACTAGGTCCGGGAAGCAGAGAGAGCCCTGAGTAAGATGAACCCTATGAAGTACACACCAGGGCACATAATAATTAAAATGTCCAAAAATAAAGAGAATCTTAGAGGTAACCAGAGAAAAGAAACCAATAACCTAGAAGGGAACACCCAGAAGACTATGAGCTGATTTTTGGCAGAAACTTTGCAGCCGTAAGGAAGTGCCATGATATAGTTAAAGTGCTGAAAGGAAAAAAACCTTCAACCAAGAATACTCTACCTGTTAAGGTTATCATTGCAGAATTAAAGGAGATAGAGTTTCCTAGACAAACATAAGTTAAAAATGTTTATCACCACTCAACTGGCCTTCTAAGAAATGTTAAGGGGACTTCATTAAACCAAAGGCCATCACTAGAAGAAAATTATGAAGGAAAAACTTTCAAAGGTAAAAGCAAACATATAGTAAAACCAGTCACTTATAAAGCAAGTATGAAAGTTAAAAGTAGTACTATCAATTATACCTGAAAAATTAGTCAAGTGATATGCAAAATAAAGAGATGTAAAATATGACATCATATACATAAAACAGAGGGGGAAGTCAAACTGTAGTACTTTTAGAACACACTTGAGCTTAAGCTACCATTGACTTAAGATAGTCTGCTATATACATCGGATGTTATATATGAAATTCCCGGTAACCAGGAACCAAATATCAATAACAAATATACAAAAAATAAACAGAAAGGAGTCCAAACATAACATGAAGTTAAAAAAAAATCAGAAGATAACAGAGCTAGAGGACAGAGCAGTGAGAATTACAAAATACACCACCCCCCCAAATCAACAAAATGGCAATAGATACATATATCTTAATAATTAGTTTAAATGTAAATGGACTAAACCGATCACCCCAACAGAAAATCAACAAGGAAACAATGGCTTTGAATGACACACTGGACCAGATGGATTTAATAGACATATTCAGAACATCCCATTCTAAAAGATGGCACATTCTCCAGAATAGATCACATATTATTATTATTATTAGGCCACAAAACAAGTTGCAACAAATTAAAAGTCAGCCATACCATGCATCTTTTCTGACCACAACACTATGAAACTAGAAATCAACCACAAGAAAAAATCTGGAAAGAGCACAAATACATGGAGGTTAAATAACATGGTACTAAACACTGAAATGGTCAACCAAGAAATCAAAGAAGACATAAAAAATTACATGGAAACAAATTAAAATGCCAAAATCTTTGGAATGCAACAAAAGTGGTTCAAAGAGGGAAGTTTATAGCAATACAGGTCCACATCAAGAAGCAAGAAAAATCTCAAATTAACAACCTAAACTTACACCTAAAGGAGTTAGAAAAAGAAGAACAAACTCCAACCCAGCAAAAGGGAGGAAATAATAAAGATTAGAGCAGATTATAGAAACTAAAAATAATAGAATAGATGAATGAAACCAGGAGATGGTTCTTTGAAAGGATCAACAAAATTGATAAACCTCTAGCCAAACTCATCAAAGAGAGAGAGAGAGGACTCAAATAAAATCACTAATGAAAGAGGAGAAATAACAGTCAACACCACAGAAGTACAAACAATTTTAACAGATTATGAAAACCTATATGCCAACAAATTGAACAATTGGAAAAAATGGATAAATCTCTAAAAACACATAACCCACCAAAACTAAAGCAGGAAGAAATGGAAAATTTGAACAGACCAATTACCAGCAATGAAATTTAAACAATAATACAAAAAGACTGGCCCCCTTCCCATGCCAAATAGTACAGGACCAGACAACTTCACAAGTGAATTCTACCAAATATTTAAAGAAAAATAATACCTATTCTTCTCAAACTAGTCCAAAAAATGGCAGGGGAGGGAAAACTTCCAAATTCATTCTATAAGGCCAATATCACCCTGATTCCAAAAGCAGGTAAAGACACCACAAAAAAGGAGAAATACAGGCCGATATCTGTCATGAATATAGATGCAAAATTCCTCAAAAAATATTAGCAAACTGAATCCAACGATACATTAAAAAAAAAATTCATACACTTCAGGGTGCCTGCGTGGCTCAATCGGTTAAGCATCTGACTCTTGATTTCTGCTCAGGTCATGATCTCAGAGTCATGAGATTGAGCCCTGTGTTGGGCTCTGTGCTCAGCATAGAGTCTGCCTGAGGTTCTCTCTCTCCCTTGCCCTCTGCCCCCCCACCCTTGTGTACACTCTCCATTTCTCTCTAAAATAAATAAAATCTTTTAAAAAATCATACACCTTCATCAGGTGGGATTTATTCCCAGGACACAAGGGTGGTTCAATAATCACAAAACAATCAATGTGATATGTCACATCAATAAGAGAAAGGATAAAAATCTTGTGATCATTTCAATAGATCCAGAAAAAGCATTTGACAAAGTACAACATCCATTCATGATGAAGACTCTCTGCAAAATAGGTCTAGAGGGAACATACCTCAACATAATAAAGGAACCCAAAGCCAACATCATACTCCATGGTGAAATATGGAGAGCTTTGCCCCTAAGATCGGTAACAAGACAAGAATGTCCACTCTCACCACTTTTATTCAACATAGTACTGGAAGTACTAGTCACAGCAATTAAACAACATAAAGAAATAAAAGGCATCCAAATTGGTAAGGAAGAAGTAAAACTCTCATTATTTGCAGATGACATGGATACTATATATAGAAAACCCTGAAGACTCACCAAAAAACTACGAGAACTGATAAATTCAGTAAAGTTGCAGGACACAAAATCCATGTACAGAAATCTGTTGCATTCCTATACACTAATAATGAATCAGCAGAAAGTGAAATTAAGAAAACAGTCCCATTTATAATTGTACCAAAAACAAAATACCAAGGAATAAATATAACCAAAGAGGTGAAAGACCTGGACTCTGAAAACCATAAAACACTGAAGAAGACACAAAGAAATGGAAAGACATTATATGTTCATGGTTTGGAAGAACAAATATTAAAATGTCTATACTACACAAAGAAATCTACAGATTTAATGCAATCCTTATCAAAATACCAACAGTTTTGACAGAACTAGATTGAATAATCTAAAATTTGTATGCAACCACAAAAGACCTCAATTAGCCAAAGCAACCTGGAAAAAGAAAAATAAAACTGGAGGTATCACATTTTCTGCTTTCAAGTTATATTATAAAGTGGTAATAATTAAAACAGTATGGTACTGGCATAAAAATAGATACACAGATTAGTGGAATAGAACAGAAAACCCAGATATAAACCCACAATAATATGGTAAATTAAACTTCAACACAGGAGGAATGAAAATGCAATGGGAAAGAGAGTCTCTCTTCAACAAATGGTGTTGAGAAAACTGGATGCAAAAGAATGAAACTGAACCACTTCCTTTCACTGTACACAAAAATAAACTCAAAATGGATTAAAGACCTAACTGTTAGACCTGAAACCATAAAAATTCTTCAAGAGAAGATAGGCAGTAATTCCTCTGACATTGGCTGTAGCAACATATTTCTAGATATGTCTCCTGAGGCAAGGGAATTAAAAGCAAAAATAAACTACTGGGACTACATCAAAATAAAAAGTCTCTGTACAGTGAAGAAAACAATCAACAAAGGTAAAAGACAAACTACTGAATGATATTTGCAAATGACATATCCAAGAAAGGGTTAGTATCCAAAATATATAAATAACTTACACAACTCGACACCCCAAAGAACAAATAATCCAATTAAAAATGGGCAGAAGATACAAACAGACATTTCTCCAATGACATACAGATGGCCTACAGAAACACAAAAAGATGCTCAACATCACTCGTCGTCAGGAACGTGCAAATCAAAACTGTAATAAGATATCACCTTACACCTGTCAAATGGCTAAAATCAACAAAACAAGAAACAAGGGTTGGGGAGGATGTGGAGAAAAAAGAACCCTCGTACACTGTTGGCAGGTGCAGCCACCGTGGAAAGCAGTATGGAGGTTTCTCAAAAAAATTGAAAATAGAACTATCCTGTGATCCAGTAATTGCACTATTGGGTATTTACCCAAAAAATACCAAAGCACTAATTCAAAGGGATACATGCACCAGATGTCTATTGCAGCATTATTTATAATAGCCAAAATATGGAAACAGCCCATGTGTCCATCAATAGATGAATGGATAAAGAAGATGTGGTGTATATATATACACACACAATGAAATATTATTGAGCCATATAAAACAATGAAATCTTGCCATTTGCAACAACATGGATAGAGCTAGAGAGTATAATGCTAAGCGAATTAAATCCATCAGAGAAAGACAAATGCCATATGATCTCATTCATATGTGGTATTTAAGAAACAAAACAAACAAGCAAAACAAAGAGAGAGGGGGGAGAAGAGGGAGGAAGGGAGGGGGGGAAGAGAGAGAGAGAGAGAGAGAGAGAGAAACCAAGAAACAGGTTCTTAACTATAGAGAACAAACTGATGGTTACCAGGGAGGAGGTGGGTGGGGGAAATGGGTGAAATAGGTGATGGGGATTAAAGAGTACACTCACCAAGATAAAAAAATAATTAAAAAATATAAATGGACTAAGTGCTCCAATCAAAAGACATATGGTGGATGAATGGATTAAAAATCAAGATCAAATCTATATGCTGCCTACAAAAGACTCACTTCAGATCTCAAAACACATGGACCGAAAGTGAAGAGATGGAAAAAGATATTCCATGCAAATGGAAACAAAAATAAACCTGAGATAACAATACTTATGAGATAAAACGGACTTTTTAAAAAAGGCTCTAAAAAGAGATAAAGAAGGGCATTATGAAATGATAAAGGGATAAATCCAAGAAGAAAATAAAACACTTAAATATCTATGCACCTAGGGGCACCTAAACACTTACAGCAAATATTAACAGACCTAAAGAAAACATTGCTGGCAATAGGATAACAGTAAGGGACTTTAACACCCAGCTTACATCAATGAACACATCACCCAGACAGAAAATCAATAAGGAAACATTGGCCTTAAATGACCCATTAGACTAGATGGAGTTAACAGATATGTACAGAACATTCCATCCAAAAGAAGCAGAATATACACTCTTTTCAAGTGCACATGTAACATGCTCCAGGATAGATCACATGTTAAGCCACAAAACAAATCTCAACAAATTAAATAAGAATGAAATCAAATCAAGCAACTCTTCTGACACCAAAACTATGGAGTTAGAAACCAATTACAAGAAAAAAAAAAAAAACACACCCATGAAACAATTGGAGGCTAAAGGATTTACTACTAAGCAACCAATAGGTCAAGGAGGAAAGCAAAGAGGAAATTTAAAAAATACCTTAAAATATATGAAAATGAAAACACAATGTTCAAAATGCTTGCGATATCGCAAAAGCAGTTCTAATAGGAAGGGTTATAGTGATACCAGCCTACCTCAAGAAATAAAAATCTCAAATAAACAATCTAACATTACACCCAAAAGAAGTAGAAAAAGAACAAAGCTTAAATTTAGAAGAAGACAGCAAACAATAAAGATCACTGTGGAAATAGAGATAAAAAAAAAAAAGATTAATAAAACTTAAAGCTAGTTATTTGCAAAGATACACAAAATTGATAAACTTTGAGCCAGACACATCAAAAACAAAGAACTAAAATAAACATAAATCAAAAATGTAAGAGAAGTGACAATTGACACCACAGAAACCCAAAGGATTATATGTGAATATTATCAATTATACACTAATTGGAAAACCTAGGAGAAATAAATTCCTAGAAATATACAAGCTTCCAAAATTAAATCAGGAAGAAATAGAAAGTCTGAACAGACCAATTACTAGTAATGAAATCACATCAGTAATTTTAAAACTCCCAACAAATTCCAGGACCAGGTGTATTCTACCAAACATTTAAAGAAAAGTGTATATCTTTCTCTCTCAAACTATTTCAAAAAACTGAAGTGGACGGAATACTTCCAAAAATATTCTTTGAGGCCAGCATTACCCTGATACCAAAACCAAAGACCCTACAAAAAGAGAAAATTACAGAACAATGATCCTAATAAAAAAAACATAAATCATAAAAAAAAAATACATTAAAAAGATCATTTACCACAATCAAGGGGATTTATTCCAGTAATTCAAGGATGGTTCATCATCCGCAAATCCATCAATATGATACACTGCAGTAGCAGAATGAAGGATAAAAATCATGTGATTACTTCAATAGATGCAAAAAGAGCATTTGACAAAATTCAGTATTCATTCATGATAAAAACTCTGAGCAAAGTGGGTGTAGAAGGGATGCATCTCCCATATAAAGGCCATATATGACAAACTCCCAGCTAACATACTCAAAGTGAAGAGATGATTTTCTTTTTTTCTTTCTTTCTTTTTAAATATCTTATTTATTTATTTGACAGAGAGAGTGAGAAAACACAAAGAGGAGGAACAGTAGAGGGAGAGGGAGAAGCAAGCTCCCTGCCAAGCAGGGAGCCAGATGCAGGGCTCAATCCCAGGACCTTGGGATCATGACCTGAACCAAAGGCAGACGCTTAACAATCTGAGCCACCCATGCGCCCCAAGAGGTGATTTTCTTCTAAGATAAGGAACAAGACAAGTATGTCTACTCTCATCACTTTTACTCAGCATAGTAATGGAAATCCTAACCACAGCAATCAGACTAGGAAAATAAAAGACATCCAAAATGATAATGTAGTACAACTGTCACTATTTGCAGATGACATGATACTATATATAAAAGAAACCCTGATGACTTATTATAATTGATAAATGAATTCAATAAAGTTGCAAGATACAAAATAAATATACAAAAATCTGTTGCATTTCTATACATTAATAATGAAGTAGCAGGAAGAGAAATTAAGAAAATAATCCCACAAAAAACCCCCAAACCCCCCCCCAAAAAGAAAATAATCCCACATACAACTGCATCACAAAAATAAAAGACCTAGAAATAAATTTAACCAAAAAAGTGAATACTGTAAGACAATGTAAAAAGAAATTAAAGAAGAAACAAATAAATGGAAAGATATACCATACTCAAAAATTGGAAAAATTAATCTTGTTAAAATTCTCATACTACCCAAAGCTATCTATCCAAATAGATTCAATTCCTATGAAAATACCAATACAGTTTTTTCATAAAACTAAAATAAATAACCTTAACATTTTTTGGACCCACAAAAGACCCCAGATGGCCAAAGAAATCTTAAGGAAGAAGAATAAAAGTAGAGGTATCACAATCCCTGATTTCAAACTATACTGCAAAGCTATAGTAATCCAAACAATATGGTATGAATGCAAGAGCAGACACAAATCAGTGAAAGATAATAGAGAGCCCAGAAATAAACCCATACTTAAATGATCAGTTGACCTATTAGAAAGGAATGCAATGATATAAAATGTGAAAAAGATAGTCACCTCAATAAATTGTGCTGGGAAAACAGGACAGCTACATGCAGAATGAAAATCAGCTGCTTTCTTACACCATATACAAAAATAAACTCAAAATGGATTTACAACCTAAATGTAAGACCTGAAACCACAAAACTCTTAAAAAAATGGAGGCTATAAACTCATGTACATCAGTCTTAGCAATAGTTTTTTGTATCTGTCTCCTTAGGGAAGAGCAACAAAAGCAAAAATAAACAATTGAGACTGCATCAAACTAAAAAGCTTTTGCACAGTGAAAGAAACTCTTAACAGAACAAAAAGGCAACTTACTGAATGGGAGAATACATTTGCAAATGACATATCTGATAACAAATTAATATCCAAAATATATAGAGAACTCATACAAGACAAAACAACAAACCAACAAAAAACCCAAACCTAAACAATCCAATTAAAAAATGAGCAGAGGACCTGAAAAGACATTTTTCCAAAGAAGACATACAGATGTCCCTTAAGCATAAGGAAAGATACTCAACAGCACTATCAGGGAAATGCGAATCAAAACCACAATGAGATATCACCTCATATCTGTCAGGATGGCAACATCAAGATGACAAGAAATAACAAATGTTGGCTAACATGTGGAGAAAAGGGACCCCATGTAAACTGTCACTGGGAGGTAAATTGGTACCTCCACAATGTAGAGCTTCCTCAGTAAATTAAAAATTTAAATATAATATGATCTAGTAACTCCACCTCTATTTCCCTGAAAACAAATAAAAAACTATTTTGAAAAGATATATGCACCCCAAGTTTATTGCATTATTTACAATGACTGAGATACGGAGTCAACCAATCTAAATGTCCATTGTTAGACAAATGGATAAAGATGTAGTATATATACAATGGAATATTACTCAGCCACAAAAGAAAATGAAATCTTGCCATTTGTGACAACGTGGATGGCCCTAGAGGCTACAATGTGAAGTGAAATAAGTCATACAGAGACAGACAAATACATGATTGCACTTATACAGGGAATCTAAAAAAACAAAAGGAACAAAAGAGAAACAGACTCACAAATGCAGAAAATAAACTGGTAGTTGCCAGAGGGAAGGTGACTGTGGGTATGGGCAAAATAGCTGAAAGAGATTAATAGGTAAAAACTTAGAGTTACAAAATAAGTAAGTCATAGGGATGTAAAGTACAGCATAGGGAATGCAGTCAGTATTATTTTAATAACTTTGTATGGTGACAGATGGTAACTACACTCATTATGGTGATCATTTTATAAAATATATAAATGCTGAATCACTATGTTGTACAGCAGAAACTAATATGTCAACTACATTTCATTTAAAAATAAATAAAATGTTTAAAAAGAAAGAATGGCTGAATGGATAAAACAACAAGACTCACTTATATGCTGCCTATAAGGGGCTCAATTCAGATATAACACACACAGAATGAAGGAGAAGGGATGCAAAAAGATATGGAAACCAAAAGAAAGATGGGGTAGTTGACCTTACATCGGACTTTAAATCAAAGACTGTAACAAAAGACAAAGAAAGGCATTACATAATGATAAAAGGTTCAATCCAACAAAAGAATCTAACATTTGTAAAAATTTATGCATCCTACATAGGAAGCATCTAAATATATATACCAAATATTAATAGATCTAAAGGAAGAAATAGACAGCTATACAATAATAGTAGTGACTTTAATACTCCACTTTCATCAATGGATAGACCATCTAGAGAGAAAAATCAGTAAGGAAACATCAGCCATAAAAAACACATCAGAACAGATGGACTTAAAAAATATATACAGAATATTCTATCCAAATGCAACAGAATATACATTCTTCTCAAGTGCACAAGAAACATTCTCCAGAATAGATAATATGCTGGCAGAAAAGAAGTCTTAATACATTTCAGAAAACTGAAATCATATTAAGCATCCTTTCCAACTACAGTTACATGAAACCAATGGGTCAAAGAAGAAACAAAACAAAAAACACCTTAAGACAAATGAAAATAGAACATACTAAAACTTACAGGATGCAGCAAAATCATCTGTAAGAGGGAAGCTCATAGTGATAAATGCCTACACCAAGAAATAGGAAAAATCTCAAATAACCTAACTTTACACCTCAAGGAACTAGAAAAAGAAACATAGCCCAAAGTTAGTGGAAGGTAGGAAATGACCAAAATCAGAGCAGAAATAAATGAAATAGAGACTAAAAAGAGTAGAAAAGATCAATGAAGCTATGAGCTGGGCCTTTGAGAAGATAAAATTGAGAAATTTTTAGCTAGACTCATCAAGAAAAAAAAGAGAGAGAACTCAATAAATAAAATTAGAAATGAAAGAGATATTACAACTGATACCACAGATCATAGGAAGGATTGTAAGATACTAATATGAACAACTGTATGCCAACAAATTGGACAACCTAGAAGAAATGGATAAATTCCTAGAAACATAGTACCTACCAAGAATGAATGATGAAGAAACAGAAATTCTGAAAAGGGCTATTACTAGTAAGGAGATTGAGTCAGCAATTTAAAAACCTCCTAACAAACAAAAGTTCAGGGGCAGACAGCTTCACTGGTTAATGCTACTAAACATCTAAAGAACACATATAAATTCTACTCAAACTCTTACAAAAAATTAAAAGAAGAGGGAACATTTCCAAACTCATTTTACAAAGCCAGCATTACCCTGATACCAAAACCAGCCACAAGAAAAGAAAATTACAGGCCAACATCCCTGACGAAGATAGATGCAAAAATCCTCAGCAAAGTATTAGCAAACTGATTTCAACAATTCAGTAAAAGTATTACGCAGCATGATGGAGTGGGATTTATTCCAAGGATGCAAAGATGGTTCAACAACTGCAAATCAATCAGAATGTTACATCACATTAGCAAAATGAAAGATAGAAAGCAGTTGGTCATCTCAATAGATGCAAAGAAAGCATTTGACAAAATTCAACCTCCATTTATGATAAAAACTCTGAATACAGTGGGCATAGAGGGAACATACCTCAATATAATAAAGGCCATATATGACAAGCTCACAGCTAACATCATACTCTATGGTGAAAAGCTGCAGCTTTTCCTTTAAGATCAGCAACAAGACAAGGATGTCCACTCTCACCACTTTTATTCAACACAGTATTGAAGTTCCTACTTAGAATAATTAAGCAAGAAGAAGAATTAAAATTCATCCAAATTGGAAAGAACAAAGTAAAACTGTCACTATTTGCAGATGACATAATATTATAAAAAACCCTAAAGACACCATCAAAAATTTTAGAATAAATGAATTCAGTAAAATTGCAGGATACAAAATCAATACACAAAAATCTGTTGCTTTTAAGCAATGTCATTTACAAATGCATCAAAAAGAATAAAATAACGAAATAAACTTAAGGAGGTGAAAGATCTGCATTCTGAAAACTATTAAGACACTGGTCAAAGAAATTCGAGAAGAGACAAATAAATGGAAAGATATTCTGTGCTCCTGGATTGGAAGAACATTGTTAAAATGTTCATACTACTTAATCTACAGAATCAATACAATTCCTAACAAAATTCCAATGGCGTTTTTCACAGAAATAAAACAAATAATCCTAAAATTTGTTTTGAACCCCAAAGACCCTGAATTGCCAATGCCAACTTGAGAAAGAGGAACAAAGTTAGATGTATCACGCTCCCCGATTTAAAAAATATATATTACAAGGCTACAGTAATCAAAACAGTATGGTATTGGCAGGAAAAGAGACACACAGATAACTGAAATAGAATGCCCAGAAAAAAACCCCACGCATATATATGTTAACTTAATTTTTAACACAGGAGCCAAGAATATACAATAAGGAAAAGAGTTTCTTCAAAAATGGTGTTTGAAAGCAGAAGCCACATGCAAAAGAATGGAACTGGACCACTGAATGGTGTAGACCATACACAAAAATGAACTCAAAATGGATTAAAAACTTGAACATGAAACCTGAAACCATACAACTCATATTAGAAAACACCAGTAGTAAGTTTTTTGACATCAATCTTGATGTTTTTTTGGATGTTGTACCAGTAGCAGAGGCAATAAAAGCAAAAATAAAGATGCAAAAATAAGTGGGACCATCTCAAACTAAAAAGTCAAAAACCAAAAATCTAATTAAACAATGGCAAAGGAAATGAATGGAAAAACAAAGAAGACATACAGAAGGTCAAGAAACTCATGAAAAGGTGCTCAACAACACTCACCATCAGATAAACACAAATCCGAACCATAAGGTAACATTACCTCACACTCATTAGAATGGATAATATCAACATGTCAAGAAATAACAGGCATTGGTGAGGGCAAGGGGAAAAGAGAACCCTCTTGCACTGTCAGTGGGAATGTAAATTTGTACAGCTGCTATGGAAAATATGGAGATTCCTAAAAAATATCTATCTACCTACCATATGATCCAGCAATTCCACCTCTGGGTATTTTTCTGAAGAAAATGAAAATACTAACTCAAGAAGTATATGAAGTTCCATGTTCATTGCAGTGTCATTTATAGAAGCCAAGATATTGAATACACACACACACACACACACACAAACTTTTAAGATTAATAAGATCTGAGGATCTAATATCTAACACAGTAACTCTACTTGGTAACACTGCATTGTGTAATTGCAATTTGTTAAGAGAATAGGATTTAAATATTCACACATGTACACATGAAAGTTAAATATGTGGGTGATGGATGTGTTAATTAACTTGATTGGGGGAATTCTTTCACAATATACAAAGACCAAATCATCAGATTGTATACTTTAAATATCTTACAATTTTAATTCTCAATTATACCTTAATAAAGCTGGGGCAAAAAGAACAATATGAGCAAAAAGTAAGTAATGTAGTATTAGATTGTAACCCAAATTGTAAAATTAAAATGCGTGGGTCCACACGGACATACATAAATTATTGAATAAAACAAACAAATGGGAGAGAAGAGACAAATATTTCTTACAGAAGAATTCCAAGAGCCACCTCTATCCTGATCTCTAACAGCATAGACTAGTTTTGGCTGTTTTTGTACTTTATATAAACAGAAGCCAATGTATCATCTTTGTAGGTTTTTAAGCAGGACTATTATCTGTTGGGTGCAAAGGGCACTCAAGTGAAACATGAGAAATGGAAGTAGAGGGGGCTCTGATTTTTCATCATCTCTGGTAGATTTTGTTTTCTTTTCTTCTGAAAATGCCTATAAACTTCTGACTTGTGACTTTAACTCCTATCCAACAGAACACTTTAGACTTTGCTCTTACTCATAAATCTGGTGTTTTTGACCTTTCAGATTTGTAAAAATGCAAAGTGGAAAATACATTAGTTATTTAAGACTTAATTTTCATAATCATGGACAAAGTCTCCATATAAATCAAGTCCCCTAAGTGACGAGGTTTGCACAAAAAGCAGAGGTCAATAGAACATGAAAATATTGGTAGTAACTACTTGTCAGATTTGTCTCCACTCAATCATCCCTCTCTATTTACCACGAACTGCCACCCCTTAGGCTTTGTGGGAACTCTCGTGGAGAATTTTTAAAGATCCAACAGAGCCATTCACATTTGTTCAAAAGTGAAATCGTCCATCTTGGAAAAAGACCAGAATTCCATGAAATTGATAAATGTGATGTTGGAAAAGTATTTTGGGGAGTTTGAAGGAATTCACTATGAGTACTGTTTTTTTTTTTTTTAAAGATTTTATTTATTTATCTGAGAGAATGGGAGACAGAGAGCATGAGAGGGGAAGGGTCAGAGGGAGAAGCAGACCCCCCGCCGAGCAGGGAGCCCGATGCGGGACTCGATCCCGGGACTCCAGAATCATGACCTGAGCTGAAGGCAGTCGCTTAACCAACTGAGCCACCCAGGCGCCCCATGAGTACTGCTTTTGAACCACACACAAAAGCCATTGATAAAAGAGAATCTGGCAGAAATAGCCCAGGTAACACAGAAAGAGGAGAAAATCAACACGGTTGGGCATTTCAGAACAGAAAAATGTGAATATCAGAGAATCATGAGAGAACTCGGAAATAGTTTGATGAAACTCTGGAATGTTTTTGTAAAATATTTATGACCATGTAATGAAAGTCAACTGTGGAGTTTAGAGTATTGTTTGATGTTATCACGCAACAGTATGCCCGAAAGTATATCCTGTTGTAATTGTAACCTAAAGTTAAATATAAAAATGTAAGCTTATATTAAAAAGTTTTTCAAGGTTAAGTCTCAAATTAACTTCTTCCTTTCCCTGCTTTTTACTCTAACATTCTGACTTCCTTATACTATATATTATACTGAAATAACGAGAAAGTCTTCTTTGGACATAATGATGCCATTCTGGAAGCTTCACCTAGAAAATGAGGGTCTTCGATAGGAGAGAAATACTGATTTAGCTGACAGGAAAGGAGGGTTTCCAGATTTGGGAAAGTACTAAAATAATTGCAAAGCCAAAAGTAAGAACTGAGTTGTAAAGGGTGGGTGCTGGGCACTGTGGAGAATCAAGTAGTTCCATTTCTAGGAGGAGAGGATTCTTGCTTTAGACTGGCTGTCTGCACCACCTCTGCTTTGAACTAGGCATCTAACCTGGCTGCATTAAGAAAATCTAGTATCTGAAAGTCCATCTGAAAATTTACAGTTAGAAATGATGGGACCAAGAGGTTCATTTTCAAGACCACGCTTTTCTAGTTAGCCCTGTTGCACATGATACATTTTTAAAACTTTGCACTGCATTTGCAAGAGCTATAGGTTTTTCTTTTCTTTGGCAATTTATTTGCCAAAATGGTGTGAAACGTTGCAACAGAATCTGATACCAAGGGCCCCTTAAACCATTTTGAAATTTTTCTGGGGAGTCCCTCTGGCTCCTGCCACAAATATCTATGGGAGCATTTCTGAATATCTGTTCTTTGAAATACTTATCCATCCAGATAGTCCATGAAAACAAGGATTCTGGGGTCAAATAAGGTTAGAAACCGCTGTAAGCCCCATCTCCCTGTCTGAGACACACAATGAATATCAGCATTATGAAGCCTCTGCATCAAAGTCCCACCAGAAACAAAAGACTTGAGCCAGTTAGGTTCCATCCCAAACTTGTTTACTACACAATCCTATCACATGGGTATTCTGGGACCACACTTTCAGAAACAGACATGAAATTCAAGATGGATCCCCTAATCCGGACCATTCCCGGACTACAGCACCCATTTCTTCCTGGCAGGCAGCTCTGGGAACTGGGTTTGTCCTGCTGCCCTCAAGGAACAATCGGTGACATTCTAGGTGATGTTATGCACCACATTAGCCTCTACTGTGCGGGTGGTAGCAGCAGAAATGATTACGATTACAAGACAGCTCTTTCGTAGATAGCTATTATCTCCTTAGAATAAAGACTGTCTTTGGTTGAGTGGAGTGTCAGTGAACCCTTAATTTCTTCTAGTCTGTTGGCTCTGAGTATTCTTCGGTTCCACAAACTACTACATGTGAATTTCCTGCATTTTCCCTCGGTCATATCAGGAGGAAAAGGAGCTCTGCCATCCTGGTGCCCCAGGGTCGATGGGCCACGGGGGGGATCCATTCTATACTCAAGAGGCTGTTGTTTCCCATTCCCCACCCAGGCAAGAGGTCACTCTCAGTTTCCGGGAGGAGTAATAATTACCCTCCCTGCTAAGGAGGTCGAAGATTAGAGGCCAGTCACGGCAGTGAGGGGTCTTTATACTTCTATGGGGACAAAATCCTCCCAGGTGGGGTAGTGCTCAGGGAGGAGGAGGAGGAGTAGGAGAAAGAGAAAGTAGATGAAGCAGGAACAGTGTCAGATGAGGTGAGAGGTAATAATTTCCTGTAAAACGAGAATAGCCTACCTTGTGGTTTTTGCTGTCGACACTGAAAAAAATAAAAACAAAAAAGTAAACTGAGAATAGCCTATTATTTCTTGGTCATTAAGCTCCTAGACCCTCAGCAAAAAATTAAAGCTATCCAAAAAAAAAAAAAAAAAAAAAAATCTAAAGAAAGTCAAAACCATTCAGGAGTAGCCACTCTAAATATTTGGTAAATAATGTTCCAGATATACTGTTCATTACATATTTATTTGTACACACATAGCATACATATGTTCCTGGTTTATATCCAATAGGGGAATGAGAAGCCACATGGGATGGGGCACCCATGGCAGACTTTTCTCCTCCAAGGCTGTCTTTATTCACTAAACCTGAACAAAGGCTGAGATTCTTACCGATACTACCAGTAGATTGGAGTGGTAACTCTAACTATACATTTATAATTGATGTTTTCAAAACTTGTGTATGTAATATCCCTTCTTTTATTCATCCATGTGTACATACTGGAACAAACTCAGTGACACTATACCCACCGTTACCAGCCCCCAGGGCACTCCTCCTTGCAACACCTGACACCTGATGCTGTATGTCTTCTCTGGGTACATAGTCATACACGCCTTTGGTTTACACCTTTCATTAATCTCTTGCCCCAGTTGGACTAGATCTTGTGGTTGGTGGAAACAGTGTCTCAGTAGAGTTACATCCCCTTTCTATGTATGTAATGATGACAATTATAGCTGTTCTGTGGAAGATAGCATGACAAGTCAAAGTGAGGTATTTACATTATTCCATAGGTTCTCTTTAGGGGGTGGTGGTACGATCCTCATTTTACAGATAATATAGTGGCTGTAATAATACACATTACTGTTACGTATATGAATATATAATAAATTATACATATATTAATATACTAATAAGTAATTTATATTTAACATATATATGGCATATGTAACCATCAAATAAGAAGGGATTATGTGCTTAGCCCAGGGTTACATGATTAACTGGGCTCTGAATCCTGGAGTCAAAGAGCCCTGGGTTCAAACTCCAGCTTTGCCACTTACAAGCTCTTGGTTCCTTGGACTCTCTATGCCTCAGGTTCTTCATCTTTATAATGAGGGTAGCAATGATGCCTACACTTCATAGGGTTATTTTGAGAATTTAAAGAGAACACATGCTAAATGGAGACACAACATAAGCTTGTAGAAGTTACTGGAATTGAGTACTATGTGTGCTTGGTGGGGGTTGGGGGGTAGAGTCAGAGAAGGGGGGAGAGGGAGGGAGGAAGGAGGGGAGGGAGGGGTAGTGGGGAGGAGAGAGGGAGAGTGGGAAGGGAGAGAATGAACGAGAATATTTAATAATGTGGTCTGTCCCGCTCTGTCCTCCAAGCCAGGAGGGCCTGCCCCAGAATGAACATGAAGCAGGAGAGAAAGTGCTGTTGCCTCCATCACATTCTGTTCCCAGGCATCTCTCAGGCTTGAGCTTGCTGCCAAAGTAAGTGTGATTCTAATGTTAAAAGGTTCACATTCTCCGTACATCAAGTTCCTAAAACATTCAATTACTTCATCATGCTCTCAGGCCAAAAAAGCAGCAATCTGTTCCAATATTGTGAGAAAAACTGGCCACCCTGGGCCCATGGAAAGAGAAAATGGGGGCCCCACTGGGGGACCTTCATAAGGATTTGCAAGGCTGATGTTGACCCTACTCAATTTTTGCCTAACGAGCCATCTTCAGTACCAAATGTTCACAAGAGAGGTCACTCCACTAAAAGGTAAATGGTAGAGCCAGGTTGCCAACCATGCAACGTGCTGAGGTCTGATCAAATATGTATGATTGCTTCAGAAGAAACTCCAGCTGGGAGTACAGGGGGGAGGAGGAGACATACCAGCACTAACGTGGTCAGCTTCTGGCACAAAGACGTATTTCTCGGAACTGCTGGAGACACAGGTCCATTCCACACTCACAGTAAATTGTCACCTTCACAGCCAGTCATTTATGATCATGGATAACATGGTGTCAACCTACCCTACAGTTTGTCCCTCTGATATCTGGTATATTTAGATCCTCCAGATCATTAGCTCACTGGCCCACCGTTTCCCTCAACACAGCTTCTTCTTCCTCCCTTCTTAATATTTGCTCATATTTTTCTTCCCTCTACAATGCAGTTTCTTTCCTCTTTACCAAGCTCAATCCCAATCATGCTGGAGAACCCAATTCAGATTGGGTCTCATGTGTGAACTTTTCTATAGTGCAGGCACCATACCCTGTTACCCCCATTTGGTGCTGACTCTATGCCATCCTGGGGCAGGATTGTTGGCTTTTCCATTTTGTTGCTTTTTCACAGACCAGGACCACATTACCAACAGAACAGTGAATAGACAAAATCCATCCATCTATCTATCTTACCCTGTTGATAAAAGGCTGTAAGCCAGAGACTCATCTTGTCACATTTCTCTCCCTGAACTTGATGCTTCTAGGCAGATATAAAAAGCTCCCAGAATGTTTGGTGGTAGAGTGACTGGCTTTAAAAATCGTCTCTTCCACCACTCTCCCACACTTCCCTTACTTCCCCTCACCCCACCCCCGACTTCTGTGGCTGAAAAATCTCACAGAGGTTAGTCATTTAGTGGGGAGTACCATAGGCTAGTAGAGTAGGTTGGTCTCTCATTAGTTTTGAGGATTAAAAGCATATTTTGAGAATTTGCAACTTTTAAGTGCTCCTCCCCCAGGTTAATGACTGACATCTGGCGGATGCGCTTTTGTGGTCTGGGCTGGTTTCCTAGAATCCCTGTGTTTGGCTTGAACTTGATGCCCAAGGACTGCTTAGGGAAGTCTGAAGATGTTTTAATGCTAAGGTCTAGATGATTCTAGATGATGAAGCATCTTTGTTCTGGAGAAGAAATATTTTAACCTACTCAAGTTTTAAACACTTGTTCTGTGTCCAACATCCTAATTAATTTATAGAAGTTTTCAAGTTTGATCTTCACAAGAACTCTTGAAGGTAGGTGGTGCCATTCCATTTTAATATGAGGAAACAGATACTTAGGAAGTTTCTGTCCCCAACAAGGCCATGCAACTCTAAGTGGCCAAGCTGGGGAGAGAAGCCATGCTTTTCTAACCACCTCTAACTACCTAACTACACTGGCCCCTAAATAAGTCTTTGGGAAAGACTTTCTTCAAGCATCAAGGTAGATATCAGGCCCTTATAATAAATTGTTTCCTTTTTATTGACTTGAAAGAAAATGCAACAGTGAATACTATACATTCATAGATTGTATGTGTAACTAATAGTCTGATGGACTGCTATGATGTCTAATATTACAGCAAGTGATCATTAGATTTTCAGAAGAAGAAAATGTGCTTTATCACTTGAAAATGGAATCCTTCCTAAAAGGTAAAGGTAGATATTTGAAGATTGATTTGAAAGGTCAGGGTTAACAAGCTCATTAATGGCTAGGTTAAAATCCAGCCTGATCCTTCCTTTTTTGTTAGATAAATAAATCACTTAGCTAAGTGATGCCCTTCATTGGTAGCCTGGGGCTTTTCTCGTAGCCTCGGCAAGGATCCTGTCAAATCCTGTGCGTAGAGAACAGGAGTTAAGAACATGGACTACAGAGCCAGAGGTTAAAGCCTCGCTCTCCTCTTCACTGGCTGGGCAACACTTGACTGCATCACAGAACCTCTTTATACCACACTTCCCTTAACTAAAGAAAATGAAGACAAAATCTATGCTCAAAGCTGCCAGCAGAACAACATGAGAGAAATCATGTACCCCATGGGGTCCTATGGCAAGTAAATTCTCCAAAAAAAAAAAAAAAAAGCTATTATCTTTTGAACTAGAAGTCCAAAAACTTTTTTTTTTTTTTTGTAAAGGATCATCTAGCAAATATATTATTAGTCTTTGCAGGCCAGTAGTCTCTGTCGAAATTATTCACATCTGCTCTTACAACTTGAAAGCCGCAATAGATAATATATGAGCCAGTGGTTATGGGTGTGTTCCAATAAACCTTTATTTATCTAAGTGGGCTGCCAGCCAGATGTGACCAGTGGGTCACAGTTTGTTGACCCCGGTTCTAATCTAAACTAGGTAGGAATACACATTCCAACTTGATTTCCCTAGGATGGAAAGTAAGTGCGATGACACTGGTAATAGTTGGATGGAAGGCAGAACTAATTTCTCTGCTCCCAGCTAAGAGAGGGACTGAGTTGTATGGAGTTATGTGGTCCCAAGTCGGGATGCTTGATGGGAGGTTTTAAAAATACAAAACCTACCCAGAAAAGAATCTTTATTTTCACGGGCAATGCCGATGTGCAGGAATTTGCCTTGAATCAGTAGGCATTGAGTACTGCAATCGCCTGGAGAAGAACAATGAATGGGGTCTGAATACCCTATTTTTCAAGCTTCACCTTCCCTGGAAAAGGGGGTGGGGGGCTGGAGGGTGGGGGTGGAGGGTGATGGTGTAAATCTGCTTTCAGGAACATCTAAAGCCCTGAGGTGACCACTCCAAGTGTTGTCAGATCTCTCTCCCAGATCATACCCAAATCCATCCGAGAGGTGAATTGAGCTCTAACTTATCTGAGATCATGCGATTCCCAGAGGAAATCTCAATGTGAGCAAAATGCAGGTCAGCTGTGAACGTGGCACACCAACAATAGCAAAATGCAATTTGTACCATGTTCCATGGTCCCCTGCAAAGAGGTTGGTAAGTTTTTTACAGTGTGCCAAATCAAAGTTGTTTTGGAATTTTCCTCCACCCATCATCATCATCATCATCATTATTTTTTAAAACACCAGTCCTTTATGGGGCTTTTTGCCTGATTGTTGGTGCAAGCCATGCTTTTAATTTACAGTTCAGACTGCTGTGTTTGCATATGCTCTTGCCTTTACATTGGATGCTAGAGTACATATAATAAAGCCCTTGTCACCCAATTTACTGCTTTTTTATATATTGGATTTTAAATAAATGTTTATTTAATATTCACATTGATTGGCTAGCATGTGATTTTGCTAATGGAGATGGCTGAAGTCAAGATTAAATTGCTATCTGAAATGGAAAGAAGAGGGCATGGCCCAGCTTCTTACTCTTGACTTTAAGCTGGGGCTACATTACCATCATCTTGGAGTAGTTTGCTTCAGGCCAAGCAAGAAGATTTTCCCATCTTTCTTTGCAGCCCATTAAGATGAGAGGATTATTTGGGTCCTTTTCTCGGTTGGTGTAGAACCATAGAATAATCCATGAAGGAGTATAATCAAGATCTCTTTTTTTCAATTTATAGAAATTTTAAAAATGTGTTTTTTAAATCTCTTAGATCAAAACAATTCTTTGATGCTCCAGTGAGTCCTTCAAGTGAGGACAACAGCAATGTTAACCTAGCCACAGACTGCTCAACTTTATGATTTTAACGGAGCAAATAAAACTGATTTATTAATAAAGTGTATTGTTGAAAGAGAATCTTTATGGAATTTCAGACTGTGCAATGCATCCATTTTTATTGGCTTCACTTTGTTTTGCTTTCAGAGCTGTTTATAATGTTAGTTCACTGAAAATTCCTTTCCATATTGTCATTTGTCTTCCATCTCCAGAAAGCTTCCCGTCCAGATTAAAAAAAAAAAAAAAGTCTTTCTTCTTTCTTCTCCACCTCCTTAAAATCAATTGGAAGTGGCATCTCCTGGGAATGGGTCCATCTCTTAACTGTGTCTGATATTTCTCCTGCTCCCAGCAGGAGAAGAAAATGGAACTTCCTTTCAGAGATTTTGTTCCTCAAAAGAAATAGACCTCAGGCAAAGGCTCCCACTTCCTTCTCACTCCGAAGTGATCCACTTGAACACGTTCTGTTCTTTTCTTTTAGCAAAGGTCACGTGAACGAGTTATCTTCATGACTATGCAGCCTGTGTAGTCATTCGGGCCTGTGCTCAGAAGGACCCCACATACTTGGTTTGATGCTCTGCTGTCACCATCTTGAAATTCTGATAGTCTTTGAATAAGGGGCCTCGTGTTTTCATTTTGCACGAGGCCCTGCAAATGATGTAGCCTGTCCTGGTGAGAAACAACATGCCAGAGCACCGAATACTTTTTCCCAAAACACTTCTTTTCTGATGGAAAGAGAGGAAAAAAAAATGTGAAAAAATTTTCAAGTTCTTATGACGAGTTGGGTTCTATGCTGAGCATCATGTAGGATTGTTTCATTCCTTAAGAACCCTGCAGGTATAATTGTGGCCTCCATTTTTTCCCCAGATGGGGAAATTAAGATTTAAAAAGAGTTGACAGGTTGCAGGTCACAGAGCTACAGAGGATTGAAGCTGGCTTTTTAACTTAGCTCTGCTTCTAAAGACCACCACGTTATTTAACAGTTCATTGTCAGTTTTCACTTGGAGATCAATGGTTTAAACATCTAACTGAACTCAAGTTCAACCACTTTTTTTAGGCATAAGACCTGGAAAGTATGTGGACACTAGATCTGAGAGACTGATCTGATCCCCTGTTTCCACCGTATTTCTGGATTTTGAGGTTTCTCCAGCCTGGAAGACTATTACTTCTTGCACTTTCACAAAAATCTTAGACTTTAAAAAAATTTTATTTACAATGGGATGGAAAGGCCATTAAAAATGGTGTATTTGAAAGGTTTTGCTTCTGTCTGCCCAATATGCATTTTCCTTTGCTCTCACCATCAGCCTGTCAATTTTCTTTGGATAACCCCTCCTTCCTACTCTTGGTCTTTGTTATTCCAGTGGAATTGCCACACCCCAATCCCAGACAATCAACATCTTCTGTCTTGGGATACCATCCTCCCAAATGGTTTTATAATTGATTCAGGGATGGGCAATTTTGTGGGAACCTCTGTGAAAGAGAAGTATTTTTTTTTCTCCCGCTGAGCTGAAAAATGTAAAGTAGGGGTTCCTTGGGCCTTCAAATTCAGTCAGAACCAAGAAATGGAAAAAAGAATATTCCTGATGCACTTGAGCTCCTTGACCCATTCACATTTGCTCTCAGACAATTTGATTTCATGACCCATGAAAATCCTCTTTTGCTTACGTCACTTTGAGTTTAGTTTCTGTCACTTGCCCCGAAACGAGTGCTGGTTAACAAAAGTAGCAACCTAACTGTCAAAGCAAAACGAGGCTTTCCCAACATTCATGTGGAAGACTAAACTAGTAACCGTTCATGTGACCTCAACGTGGCTTTCTTCTTTAATAGATGGGACTAAGTATGAGCTCTGCTGTTGAGAGGCAGAAACAATCTCAGATTTTCTTCTCTGATATTTCTTTTTATAGTTCAATAACTGCGGTTACTTTTTTCTTCTCCAATTGTAATAAATAATCTGCTAGTTCTTGAGGAAAGGTATTCAACATGCTTCATAAAGGTCTCAACTGTTGCGAGTCAGTTTGTTTTCCTGGTGCCTGGTAGGGTCACCACTCTATTGCAGGTGATCAAAAAAAAAAAAAAATTTTTTTTTGCCAAACAAAGGAAAGGCCTATGACAATTCTCCTTCTACTGCTGGAAGAAGAATCATTGTCATTTATGGACTGAGCCAGTTTCCCCGCTTTGGTATCAATCTGCATTTGGACTGAGGAAATGACAGCCTCTTTTAAACTGCCTGTCTCAACTGACTGAGTGGATAATCGGGAATTGCAATTGCTAATGGCATTTGGGGAATTTAAAACAAAATTACAAGAGTTTTTATTCATTTCATATTTATCAGAAGAGACTTTTCCCTGGGTACTTCATTTTTCAGACTCCATCAAACACAAAGATTCGAATCTCAAAATACATACAGAAGAACCTATAAAGTACATTTGGCTCTGCCTGGGCCTCAGTGAACACACTTTTGTGCATGTGTCATTTTGGTGACTTTGCACATATTTTCCCACAGGTCACATGGCTAACTTGGTCCACCCCAGGAATCAAAGAGGGGGACCTTTCCTTTCCTCTCCTGACTCGCTAAGTGCAGCATTGGCAGCCATCCAGTGAGTGCAGGGTATGTGGACCATCAACCCGGATTATTTTTTGCAGTGGGATATCTAGACATTAGCTGTCTATGTGTTTAAACCAGCAGGAGGACAGGATTCATCCTTCACTTTGCTGAGTGGACCTGAGCATTTAAAGAGAAAGGGCACTCTCCTAGATATTCCTAGGGAGCAGCAGTCCATCTCTTTATGCTTCATAAATTCTTCCTGATAAAAATGTCTTAACAAGATGATCTAAAACGATAGGTGATGGCCTAGAGCACAAGTCTGAGCTGGGAAGTTCAGCCCTATTATGTCCTGTTGTATCCTTGGCCAGTACCGAGTATCTTGGACTCACTAATTTTCCCTTCTGGAAAATGGGAATAACAACATCGATCTGGCTGAGTTGCTGTATAGATTACGGATATACTAACATCACATTTAACATGGCTTGGACATACAGGAGGTGCTCAATATACTCTATGTCATTTCCCTTGGGAGAGAGCACCAAGTAGTTCATGGAAATCCATTCTCAAGCTCTGCCTACTCCTCTGGACTGAGTGGAAGAGCATGGATTGGCAGTCGGAAAACATGGATTTGAATCACAGTAGCACTCCTCACGGATAAAGTTGCCAGATTTTGCAAATAAAAATACAACACACTCCATTGAAATGGAATTTCAGATAAAAGAGAAATAACTTTTTGGTATAAGTATGTCCCATGCAATATTTGGGAAATACTCATCCTAAAAATCTGTTTGCTATTTATTTGAAATTCTCTGTTAATGGGGCATCCCATATTTTATCTGGCTATGTGATCTTCTGCAAGTCATGTGATATCTTCAATTTTATCATGTGTAAGGATACTATTAACAGCAATTACAGAACAATTATATGCCATACAGTTTTTCATTTTATCCTCATAGAAAGTCTATAAGCTAATTTGTTAATCTTATTTTGTGGATGATAAAACAGAGACACAGAGAGGTTAAGTTACTGACCCAGGTCCACAGAGCTAATAAGTAGTTGAACCAGGTTTTAAATTTAGTTAAGTCTAGAGCCACCATGTCCTACTAAACTAATAGGCCCATCAAATACTGACTTCATGTGTGGAAAGCCGATAATACATATTGGTGTAATCTTAATGCATCTGAGGTTCCCACATAGCTCAGTCTTGTGGAATCAAACTGGAAGAAGTATGGTTCAACTGCCAAAAAGAACTTAAAATTTCCATTAAAGAGAGCCCAAATATTTGAGCAACACTTATCAAAATCCTCTTCCCTTTCCTGCCACTTCACTCACAGTCTGCAAACTCCTAAGGGACTTCTCAGCATTTCCTGGAGAAAAATTCTCCAGCCCTTGCCTGTGACTTATTTTTCCTCTTCTCTCCCACCCCCCACCTTCTCTTTCTCAGCCCTTTATTATGTAGATTCACTTGGCCTCTCTCCTAAAAAAGAGAGTCCATGTTCTTTAGAAGAAAGGAGGAGAAAAATTGGACTGGCAATTTCAAAATTTACTCTGGCAGGCTGGGGAATTGCTCAGGTTCATGTACATTCCCGTGTTAATAATTTCTGGTTCTTTTACCCTGGTACTCATTAAATGTTAATTTACTTCTGCCTTCCCTTGCTCTTCTTGTCCATGCTCTGCCCACTATTATGGGAGGTTGCTCCCATGGTTTCATGTCATATTCTGCACATGGCTTGACAGGTACCTGAGGCTCTTGGACACAGTTTGGTATTGAGGCCCATGGGTATTTCCTGAGATGACTGGGTTTGACTGGATAGAAGCCTCAGGAAAGGCAGCTCAGAGAATAAAGGCATGTCTCCAGAGCATGTGTTTCTAGGAAACCAAGGGACAACACAGAGGCAGTATCAACAACAACAACAACAACAAAAAAAAAGAAGCCCTTCTCAAGCACGAAGCCTTTGCAAGCCTAGGATGATCTGTCTCTACCACTGGCTTCTAATTACTGATGGGTTGTTCTATATGATCCAAAGGTGGATATTAAAGGAATCTATGTTAGCTAACTGGCCAATAGCGCCTTCCCGGCTATGGTTCAGTAACAAGGCCAACACTTGAAGAGTGTACCTGAGGTTTATATATGTTCTAGTAACTGTGTATTCTAGAACACCCAGTAGAATTCATTTTTAGCTCACCTTAGCTTTTAATCCCAGTAAAAAGTTTCAAGGTCAGGTCTTGATAATACTAAGCATTTTTTTAAAAAGCAAGATCTAGAGCAAACACTTGCTCGTCAAGGGGAACACCGAGATGAGCTCTTAAACTGCTTCTTTTGTAACTTCTACATGTTTAGAGGTCAACCTTTTTGTCATTTCATTGTTTTGCTATTGAAAGTTTTTGGCCCCTGATATGTAGATATTACAGTTCAAAAAAATCTCCTTAACACGTGGGAAATAATAACAGACCCTCAATTTATAAAGGATATTGCTTATTGGATTCTCAAAATCCCGCTTTAGGGTTGTTCTCTTATCATTTAGCAGTTGAGAAAATGGTGGCTCAGAGAGGTAAAAACCTTGCCCCAGGTCACAGAGCTAAAAAAGCTATAGAATTAAGGTTAGAGCCCAACGCTGTCTGGCTTAAAAGCCTATGTTCTTCCTATTATGTAGAGAATGACTCAAAACACCTAACAAAGGACGGGGATAGAGGTTTCTCCAAGGAAGCTACACAAATGGCCACTAAGCATAAGAAAAGATGGTCCATGTCACTAAATCAGTGGAAATTCAAATCAAACTACATGAGATGCTACTTCCCACCCATTAGGAGGATGAGTAATAACAAACAGAAAACAAGTGTTGGGGAGGATGTGGAAAGAATTGGCCCCCTGTAAATTGCTGATGGGAATGTAAAATGGTGCAGCCTCTGGGGAAAGAGGTAGGACGATTCCTCAAAAAATGAAACACAGAATTACCCCACGATCCAGCAATTTCACTTCTGGGTATATACACAAAAAGAGTGAAAGCAGGGACTCAAACAGGTATTTGTATGCCTATGTGGAAAGCAGCTTTATTCACAAAAGCCAAAAGGTAAAAAGAACCTAAATGCCCCTTGATGGATGAGTGGATAAACAAACAAGGCCTATGTGTATAATGGAGCATTATTCACTTTAAAAAGGAAGGAAATTCTGACACATGCTACAAAACAGATGAACCTGGAAGGCATTTTGCTAAGTGGAATGAGCCAATCACTAAAAACCAAATATGGTATGATTCTACTTATACGAGGTAGCTAAAACAGTCAAATTCATAGAGACAAAGTAGAATGGTTGTTGCCAGGGCCTGGGGGTAGAGGGGGTGGGGAGTTAGTGTTTAATGGATACAGTTCCAGTTTGGAAAGATGAAAAAGTTCTGGAGATGGATGATGGGGATGGCTGCCCAACAACGTGAGCACTAATGTGTACTAATGCCACGAATATATACTTAATGGTTCAAATGGTAACTTTTATATTATGTACATTTTGCCACACAGAAAAAAAAAAAAAAAACACGTGTGCATGCACACATGCACATATACAAAAGCTAAGCAATTCCAGACCAAGATGTTCAGAGAGTACGGTTCCTGAGGACGGTGGGTCTCAGTTTGAAAACATGCATTCCCCAGGCATACCCAGTAAGACTGGCACAGAGCTCAGGGCTGCGCATTTTTAACATGCTATACAGGTGGTTGTGAAGCCTGAGTTCCAAGAACGGACAACACAGTTTGAGGTAAACCCACTTTACGACAGAGAAAATTTAAACTCCCGACATTTCAGAACTAGTAATTGATGGATCTAGAATTTGTTCACAGACAATCTGACTTCAGAGTCTGTTCTCTAAAGCATTTCTGTGGGACGCCTAAGGGTATACATTTAACGACTTCACTAGGGTATCTTCTGGTATCCAAAATAAAAGATATAAACTCACAAATTGGGAAAGAGAAATTTTGAAATTCTGATGAAAGTTGCTGCAGATGAACGGTTCTCAAGTGGGGGTGATTTTTTGTCCCTCAGTGGAAATTTGGCAGAATCTGGAGACATTTTTTCATTGTTACAGCTGGGGCTGCTACTAGCATCTTGTGAGGAGACATCAGGGATGCTCCTAAATATCTTGTAACGTACAGGAAAGCTCCCCACAACAAAGAATATCCAGCTCAAAATGTCAATATAGCGCGAAGTTGAGAAACTTTCATGTGTTATATATTTAGACCTTATTTACAGTTTCTTTTGGCAGTTGATTCTCCAAATTTTAACTCTATGAAACTGAGCTGGATGGGAACCCCAAGTGATTTAAATTTGACCTTCAGGGAATGTTGGTATTTTTGAAGGCCTTTTGATTTTGCCAGTCAAGTAGTGTCTGTTCAAAGCATGTTGCTGGTATTATTATTATTTTTTTTTGCTTAATCCAGTTGTTTTTAGGATCTTTAACCCAGAAATCTCATGCAAATTGAGCAAAACATCAAGCATCAATTTCCTCATATCAGCATATAAAATCCTCACGTTCAGTAACCTTGAATGTATCATGAAGTTTTTTCACAATATACTATTTCATTTTGATTTGGCATGTTCTTTCTGCAGATTTCAACTTGCTTTTAGAGGTTAATTCCAGTCTAACGATGACTTTGTAGTACTTGCGATACATGACAGCTTGTGTACTAATGTTCTCACCTTCCTTTCCCAAGCCCTTCGGGTCTACTTTGGAATATAAATTATCATTGAAGCTGAGCTTCCTACATGAAATCAGGAGGTTTACTGGCTATTGATCAACAACTGTAATCTGAGTTTCCCCTGGAGACATCATCAAAGCTCTTCCCATGAAGTTGAACCACAGACTGGGGAGGAATGGGCTTAGCAATCCAAACCCTACCCACCCATCTTGGTCAGTGATACCCCCAATCAATCTTGACATCAGCCAAAGCAGAACCAAAGATCATGTGCATCCTGATACACTGCAAGAGGAAATCCACAGCTCCGCCCCTGAAGTAGTCTTGCCAAAAATGAAATTGAACCAGAATCCACAAAAGTCTCTAGTTCTAACAACTTACTTACAGGAAATTAGGGAGATAGAGAAACAAATACAATGTACACTAAGAGAAAATAATCAGCCAGCTTGAGGATGTGGGAAATCCACCAAATGCAATGGACCTTGTTTGGATTCTGATTCACACAAACCAAGCGCAAAGGGACCTTTGAGACAAGAAGGAAAATTTGCCAGTGGTGATAATGGCATTGTGGTTATGTAAAAAATAAATTCAGCACACCCATTGTTAGCAACAATGTTTTTCCAGACAGGAGATGCCACGGTATTACATCACATGTTCAAGATTAACTATGTTTTTGAACTGGGACAAAATAGTCCTCTCACACGCCCTTGGCAGGAACATTTCACAATGGGTTATCATTCAGTCATAAAGTACAGAGTGGATGATGACTGTCCAGCACAGAGAGGACAGGAAGATCCAAGCGTTCACAGCCTAAAGCACCTTAATAGAGCAAAAGCAGAATTTCAACACATTAACTGACTTAGCAAAAAGGACAAGTAACATTCGGATGGGCCATGATGAAGAGAGGAGAGCCAAAATGTAGTTGAGGGCACACGATTGAGTGGCTTCAGCCCAACTGTCCCAACTCTGGCAGAGTTAGGACAGGACCACCCCTCATCAGTGATGGAGGAGCTCATCTTCTGGGTAGTCTGGGTGGTTCATAAATACTAGGTGCCCCTCTCTGGGGAAGATTTTCCTTCCCTCCCCACATTGGCACCAAGCTTAGCTATGTGACCTTCTCTGGCCAGTAAAATGTGACTGGAGGTGATGTGGTCCTTCTGGTTAGAAGGTGAAAAGCCTGTGTGGAGTTTGCCTTGTTGTCCTTTCTTTCTCTCATGAGACAGGTGACGTTTCAGATAGAGGCTATTCCCTTAGTTTGTGCTCCAGAGTGAAGATGCTGCAGAGCAGACCTGCAGCCAACCCACAGGATATTGAAAATTCCTGGGATGTGCCGAAGAGCATCTTGATGACTTGTGTCTCCATCAAGACCTTTTCACTGGGAAATTCCATGGCTTATTTTGCTTACAGATCTTTTGGACAGTAAAACATGACACAAGGAAGGCAACAAACCAGGGAATCAATCAATATTTAATGATTTTCAGTTTAAAAACTTGCCACTTAATTATACATAGGCATTGGTAATGCCATTTTTAAAAAGATACTCTTTTTTTTTTTTTTAAGATTTTATTTATTTGACAGAGAGGGACACAGTGAGAGAGGGAACACAAGCAGGGGGAGTGGGAGAGGGAGAAGCAGGCTTCCCTCTGAGCAGGGAGCTCGATGCCGGGGCTCGATCCCAGGACCCTGGGACCATGACCTGAGCTGAAGGCAGACGCTTAATGACTGAGCCACCCAGTCTCCCCCAAAAGATACTCTTCTTTTGTTGCTTTTGTGCCTAGGCAGCTTAAAGGCATGAATAATGTCATTTTCATGCTCATTAGGATTAAAACTACAAGCATAAACCTCTTCACCCTATATTGTGAGTTGGCCTCAAACCAAAGCATTGTTATGAAGACACTGAGGGGAATAGAGGGTGAATTTGATAATGTGGGGATGGGGTTGGGGCGGTAACTTCAGTATAGGAACACACTTGTTCACAAACAAGGAAAAGCCAGGACCCATGCAGTGGATTTAGCCTTAATTCTGTACAATATAATGACTGAAAGCTATTTGGAATGAATTAACTTGTGTTTTCACTTCAAATAGACAAAACAATAGCCTGACTTTTCTTTAGTCTGTCTTAAATTCTTCTCCAGGCTTCCTAACCAAGTCCATTCTAACCCCTGTCTGTCTAAAGTGTGCCTTAAGAGAGAAGAGGAGGGATGGCTCAGGAGGAGAGCGTAATTCTATCCCCGGCTCGGCAGAACTCCCACCTCAATTCTCCTGACTGCATTTTCATGATGTAGTAAGAAATTATAGCTAAATGTGAGGGCAGAGATTCAACATGGTTTTCAAACTTATTTTCTATTCTGGCAGACTTAGGACAGGACCACCCCTCATCAATGATGGAGGAGCTCATCTTCTGGGGTAGTCTGGGTGGTTCATAAATACTAGGTGCCCCTCTCTGGGGAAGATTTTCCTTCCCTCCCCACACTGGCACCAAGCTTAGCTATGTGACCTTCTCTGGCCAGTAAAATGTGACTGGAGGTGATGTGGTCCTTCTGGTTAGAAGGTGAAAAGCCTGTGTGGAGTTTGCCTTGTTGTCCTTTCTTTCTCTCACGAGACAGGTGACGTTTCAGATAGAGGCTATTCCCTTAGTTTGTGCTCCAGAGTGAAGATGCTGCAGAGCAGACCTGCAGCCAACCCACGACAGACAGGGAATAGTAGTGAAGAATACACCTTCGTTGTCCTAAACCACGGGGACTGAAAGGTTGTTGGTTGTCTTGCTTTACTACAGCAACACCTGTCCTATCCTGATATACACTCTCTGGGCGGCAAATTAGAGTTGAGGTAGGGAGTTCAAAGAAAGTAGGCATGATTGGGAAAGGCCTGTTAGATGACCCTTATGTTTGCCTCTGCTCCCAGGTGGGTAAAGACTGTTTCATCGAGGTGATACTCCTTGCCACAAACCATCAATGTGAACATCATGGTCTCAAACCTGCATCAAGCTTTAGCAATCTTGTTTATTTGCTTATTTACTTTCTGAGCTACCAACTTCCATTCCAGGGTATTGAGGATGTAATTGTTGATGACAAATAAACCTGGTTCTTGGGGTTTGGTGTTCATTTATTCCCCCTTTTATGTTTTCTCATCTTGTGATTGCAGTTTAACAGCCTCTTCAAGCTTAAGATCAGGCTCAGGCTTTATGATCTCATGACTAGGTTGAACTGCTTAGCTATGAAAACAGAACAACACAAGGAAGGCAAATAGCACGTTCTGAGTTCTTACGCAGTTCTGGGGCCTTCTACTCAGTACCGTAACATCATAATTGCTCTCACTTAACAGAAGAGGAAATTAAGACTCAGCAGTGTTAAGTACCTTGCTTAGAGTCTATCACCAAAAAACCGGAAGAACAGGGACACACCTACAGGCCAATGGAACTATCCATTACCTCAAAACACCCTCCACAGACTAATTCAGCACCATGTACACATGCTTTTCAAATGATCTAAGCCAAAGGATTCCTCTCCAGGCATGGGTTCCTCATTCCTGTCTTCCGCATCTCTTATTTTCAAAGCATTTCAAATAGGACTCCATATCAGGCGGGATATGCTGGTTTATGTTGCAGTGACAACAGTTCCTCCATATATCAGTGGTTAACAGAACACGCCTTTTAATGCCACTCATACTACATGACCAACGTGGGTCTGCACGGTCTCAACTCCTTCTAGACACCCTAGGATCCAGCTGGTGCATCTTAGCCTCACAATTTTATGATAGCCGATATGGAGAAAAGGAAACACAGTCCATAATGCACAGGCTTTTAAAGTCTCCCACTGGAAACGACCCCTATCATTTCCATTTCCATTTTACTGGTCAAAGCAAGACCTCTGTCCATGCCTGCCTTCAAAGGCGATGGGAAAACGTAATTGTGTCATGCGCCTAGAAGGAGGGGAGACGTGGAAAAAGCATGAACATTTAAAAACTTCTGTGGCATAGTAAATATCAAATGATGTTTCATCATCCTCCGAATAAATCATTTGTTACTAACAAGTATATAGTAGCTCTATATTATACAGCTCTTGATAGGGTTAACAAGACACCCTGATACTCGCAGATTGCAAACGGTCAGACCATGGTGACTGTCCAACTTGCTCTGGAGTGCACTGCTCAGCACAGCTTAGATTTTTCACATCTTTGGAATTAGAGAGTCTCCAAATCTGGCACTCATTCGTACCCCAGCTAAAAGGTAACATTTCGGGCACCTGGGTGGCTCAGTTGGTTAAGCGACTGCCTTCGGCTCAGGTCATGATCCTGGAGTCCCGGGATCGAGTCCCGCATCAGGGCTCCCTGCTCAGCAGGGAGTCTGCTTCTCCCTCTGGCCCTCCCCTCTCTCATGCTCTATCTCATTCTCGCTCTCTCAAATAAATAAAATCTTTAAAAAAAAAAAAGGTAACATTTCATAGGTAGGAGTGAAATCCCTGTTTTGTGCGTATCAGTGGGTCTTTCCTTCACTAACTTATTTGACCCTGTGGTCTGAAAACACTGCCTGTTTGTAAACAGGTTCACTGTTTGGCCATCGCACGTAAATGAAGGAAATAGGCACACATTATAAATTATGTCATTAATAATTAAAACCAGATAAAATTGTATACATTTCACTAAATTACCTTTCTAGGCTTTGCAAATATTCTGAGGGCAGCTAATCTCTCCATTTTAATTAGATTGCACATCTTTTTCAAAGGCTACTGTCCTGATGTTTTAATATAAAAAGAACGTTCCTATTTAAGGCAGAAATCTGGAGAGCTGAGAATTAACATTCACTGTTAACCTTTTCTTAAGGGGAACGATTTAACTTGAAGCGAGGAAGACCCTCCATATTTGAACCACATTTAGGATTTTTAAAATAGAATCATAGCAAATGACAGGCTGCGTGTCTGCGACACAATGTGTCTAAAATTATAACTCGTACTCTCCTACTATATGTCCTTTCTTAGCCCATATCCCCCTAGTACTTTAACATGTTCTTTATCCTTCTTATTTTTCATTGCCTCTCTCCCCATAAATTCAGAGATTTTTGTCTGCTGTCTTGCTTTAGTTTCAGTGCCAGGTAATGATGTGCCTGGTATACAGTAGATGCTCAATAAATATTGGTTAGATGAATGAACCAATGGCTGAATTTCACAATTAAGGAGCACTTGTCACTTGAACATAAATTCTTCAAGCATAAAATCTTGGTCTGGCTTTTCCTCAGTTCTCTCTGGCACCAAGAACACCGCTGGGTACAAGCAGGCTCTCGAGTATTGGTTAGCCAAGGCAGTAATGGAATCTCAGCAAACAGATGTGATTCAGGTGAATTTAGATAGTTGGCAGGGAGAGTAGACTGGATATTAATACATATCCACATGCAGTAGTGGAGGTTGTGTGATAGATGACAGATTTTGCTGACTAGGCACCTGCTTTGCTGAGTAGCCTTCTCTGTCCTGTTAGCTATGCTCTGCCACAGCTCAGTACTCACACATATGCTCAGGCCAGGCTGGGCCACTCTTGAGCCATGCATCTGGTTGGCCAACCCTGACTTTTTCCTCTAGGCCTTAGCTTAGGCACCACTTTTTATAACTCATGTAAACTCACCAAAAAACCAAAAGGTATTAATTAAATCTTCGTGTTGTTCAGTCCCCCAATCCTTGGATTATCCTTAACATCACTCTGTTTTTGATGTCCTACATCAGATCCACTGGCAAATGCTGTCAAATCACTTCAAAATATACTGAGAACTTGACCTTGTCTTCCACACTTCACAGCCACCTCTATCACTTGCCGGGGCTATTGCAATGACTCACCAACTGGATTTGTTGGTTCAGCCACTGCCTGCCTCCTACAGTGTTTGTGTAATTCAATAGCCAGACTGATTCTTTCAAAAGATAAATTGGATCCACGTTTTTCTTTTACTCAATACCCGCCAGTGTCTCCTCCACTTGGAGTAAACACGGATGTTCTTACAGTGATCCACGGCCTTACCAGCATGACATGTCCGCAATTCTAGAGTCCATCCACTTTCCTTCTTGTGCACTCAGCCCAAGTCACATGACCCTCCTTGTAGCTCCTCAAACCCACCAAGCACAATCCCACTTGGATGGCTTTGCCCTGGCTCTTTCCACTTCTGGAAATGTTTTCCTCCCAGATATTTTCAGGACTTGTTCTCACTCTCTTTTGATCTGAGCTCAAAAGTGACTGAATCAGGGCAACCTTCCTTGAGCACCCTATCTGAAATAGTATGCAAATGCCCATCCCGTAACCCCAGCTCTCCTCTTGATACACACTTATGTGTCGATTGCTGCCTAGAATGTGAGCTTCAATTGACCTCAATCTTCCCCATGCTTTGTGCTTTATGGAGAGTCTAAATTCAGGAGGTATTTGAATTGAATTGTTCAATTAGAATCAATGAGCACAGTAAAAAAAAAAAAAAAATTATCCTGAAACTTTGTCCAGCTTGTACAAATACTACTATCTGGTAGGTAGGTTTTCTGAGGATGAATCCAAACCATGTCAAGGGCAGTCAAGTCCATGACAATGCAACATAGTGGGGAGATTTTAAACTAATCTTTAATGTTAAGAGAGGAGGCGTACCTGAGCCCATGTTCAATATGTAAGCATTCGCTGTATCATTTAGACTTTGTTAAAATGACACTGAAATTTAGAACCAGTTCCAAATAAAGCATTTCTTAGAAAAACAGAAGGTTGAGTAGCTCCCTTGGAAAGCCTATAGATAGGACATTGTGCTGGTCAAACATGCAGTTTCTGGGGTTAGACTGCTGGTTTGAATTATAGTTGGGCTATTTCCTAGATGTAAGGCCGTGCATTGGACACTCTGTTTTTACAAGTCAGTTCCCTTACCTCTAAAATAAGAATAGGAATGGTTCCTGATAGGTGAGAATAAACGAGATGACCTACATGCTTAGCATAGTGGCTGGCACCAAGTGAGAACTAAATGTAAGCTGTTACTAGTAACACTGCTCCACTCAACACATCTGTTACACGGAACCAGCCACACTTCAATTATGTGCTCATTGTGGAAGAGAAGGCTTTCTTTGTGACTTAAAAAATGTCTTTATTCAGGCATTTTCCCGAAGCAAACTCAGAACACTTTAACAGCTCCCTGGCTGGGTCTAGGCATGTGGCCATTTATGGGGGTGGGGGAGGGAAGGTCAAGGTCAATCCAGCCCAGTAGAGGCACATGGTTGTAGATGCTCTGTACATACCTACTAAAATATAATATGTCAGGATGAATTTCACCAGGGAAGAATGGAGCCTGCTCTCTAAGTGGTCAGATAGAGAGAGCATGAGATTATAGTCAGAAATCTCAACATCAAAGCTTTCACATACCCCTTATAAGAAAAATAACATAAGGAAAATTTTTCTAATCCATTTGTGCTTGTATACATAAATCTAAGTGGTTTATGTTCTTGTAGGATGACCTGATGGCTCATGTATGCATTTTTGGTTTGACCAGTTGGAGATCTGAATCACATCATCATAAGCAACCAACTGAGAGGGAGGACTAAAATTTTTTTTTTTTTAAATTCCTGGAGCACATCACTCTCAGGCCAGGGTTTTAAACTGGATGCCAATTAAATCTCCCCTCAGCTATAAAATTGTTACAGTGACACATAAGATCATAACTTCTATTGGTCTGATCTTTATCACAGACATTCTACTTAATTACCTATTTCTTCAATCTCTAAATTCCCATTTAGATGGGGCCTTAACTGTTAATTTTGAATGGTCTTTTTATTCAGATTTATTTTGAGATAACTGTAGATTCACTTGCAGTTGTAAGAAATATCAGAGAGAAAAATCTTGTACACTAAGCTCAGATTTCCTTAGTTCTACTTGTACCCATGTGTGTGTATTCAAGTTCTCTAGAAGGTTCATGTATCACAACAAAGTACTGAATAGTTCCAACACTGCAAGGATCCCTCCTGTGGCCCTATTATAGCTACACCTCCCTTCTGCTCACCCAAGTGCCTAACTCCCGGCAATCTGTCCTCCATTTTTAAAATGTCGCCATTTCAAAAATGCTATGGAAGTGGAATCCTATAGCATGAAACCCTTGGGATCAACTTTCACGAAGCATCATTCCCTGAAGATCCACCTATATTGCTGCTCCTATCAAGCATTCATCCCTTTTAAATGTGGAGTAGTAGTCCACCGTATGCGCGTATCACACAGTTGGTTCGTCCATTCAAACTGTTGAAGGAAATCTGACCTGATCCCAGTTTGGGCCTATTACAAATAAAACTGCTATAAACACTTATGGATCAGTTTTTGTGCTGATATTTGATTTTGGGGGGGATAATGCATAGAGTATAATTATTGGGTTTTATGATAGTCACAAGTTTGATAGATTTAGGAACTGAACAAACTTTTCAGAGTGGATATACTATTTTACATTCTCACCCACAATGCAATGTGTAAGTGTGGTTTCTCCACATAATCAACAGAATTTGTTTTTGTCACTATTTTTTTTCTTTTAGTCATTCTGATATCTGTGACATCTGGTATCCAGATGCTTTGAAACTTTATTGTGGTTTTAATTTTAGTCGATAATTGTGTTGACCATCTTTTCATTTGCTTATTTGCCTTTATGTATATTGTGACATAGCTATTTACGTATTTTGTTCAAATTCTAATTTTATTTTTTTACTGTTGAGTTTTCAGAGACCTTTATGTATGCTGGATGGTAGTCTTTTGCTGGCTATATGTTTTGCAAATACTTTCTCCCCATCTGTAACTGGTCTTTCTCTTCACTTGGGCTTCCACAGAGCAGTAGTTTCTACTTTGATGAAGCATTTTTATTAATTTTTCCTTTTATGGATCATGCTTTTGGTGTCAAGTTTAGGAAATCTTTGCTTAGTCCCTAGATCCTAAAGATCTTCTCCTATGTGATTTTCTACAAGTTTTACAGTTTTACATTTTTGGATTAAGTATATGATCCATTTTGAGTTCATTTTTGAACGAAGTGTGAGGTTTAGGTTTACTTTTGTCCAACTGCTCCAGCAACATTTGTTGAAAAGGCTGTCTTTCCTCTACTGAATTGGTTTTGCACCTTTGTCAAAAAGCAGTTGAGCATATTTGTGTGGGTGTATCTCTGTCCTCTATTCTGTTCCATTGCTCTATGTGCCTATCCCTTCACTAATACCATAGTTTTGTGATTAATGTAGTTACCATGTAAGCCTTCATAGCAGGTGTTCAACTCCTTTCACCTTATTCTTTATAAGGATTACTTTTACTATTTTAAGTCCTGTGCCTCTTCATGTAAGTTTCAGAATAAGCTTAGGTGGGTCTGTAAAAAACCTTGCTGGGATTTTGATAGGAATTACATTAAACATATTGATCAATTCGAGGGAGAATTGCATCATTATCATTTGCCTCTTCCAACCCATGAGTATGTCTCTCCATTTACTTACGTGTTCTTTGATTTTATGCATCAGCTTCTTTGGCTTTTAAGCATACAAATCCTATAGGTGCTTTGTTAAGTAATTTTCTTTGAAATATTGTATATGGTATTGTTTTTAATTTCAGTTTCTGCACATGTATTGGGAGTATATAGAAATGTGATTTGTGTGTGTGTGTGTGTGTGTGTGTGTGTTCATCTTGTATTTTGGGACCCTGCTGACCTCATTTATTAAAATCTTTTTGAGACTATGTTCTGGTCATCCTATCACTGAACCACAGGTCTTTGGGGTCACTATTTTCTTTTGAAGTGGGTCCAGAACCATAAAGTGCTTCTTAATTCTTTTAGACTTTCAACAAGCCTCTAAGAGATATTGCTATAGAAGAGGTTCTTCATCTGTTTTAAGAAATCTGTGATCTGTTTTAACTAACCTACTTTTCACGCAGAACAGATCAAGCCTAATGATGGAGAAATGATCTGAGGTCAACATTTTATAGAGAACCTAATTCTTATTCTGGAAGGACTTGTCAAGAAATTCTAGGTTTGGTTTACTAGCTGACAGAAAATTAAGTGGTCTGGAGACTTGAAACCCAAATTTAAGTTGCAGATGATCTCGAAAGTAATAAAACATGAAGAAGCCATCTTCTTAGGAAAAGTCCAAAAGGTGCTCGCCAGCAACCAGCCCAAAATACCTCAAGAAAACTGATCTGATGTATCAATCTTTCTTACGTTCTTTTCCCTTTGAAGAGTTTCCTTTAAGAAATTAAACAGGACCAAATCTTCAACTTCATTTTTTTTCCCCAGGTCCCTCATTTTGATTCAGAGCCACATCTTTGTTTAAGGGTTTATGTAGATAAACCTCAATTTTGTCAATCTCAATTTTGTCTAAGAAGTAGGATCAACTTCTAATTTTCCATGTTAAATCCCACGCTCTACTTTCTCTTACAGAATTCTCAAGATGACTGTACCAGGTTACGTCCCATGCAGGGCCAGACGTTCTCAGTAAACTGAATAAGTGTCCCCACATTATTTGCTCAGTGGTGCTGCCAGCACAGTCTAAAGCAGTTGATGCTCAGCAAGTTATGGCATCAAATGCTGCAAAGAATAGAGTGGAAATCCCAGCAATGCTCATTGTCTGTGCCCTTTCCTACCCAGTTCTGTGAGGCATGTGGAGGTCTCCTGGGATAGCCTGAGGCTTCTTTGGTGAGCCTTTGACTAGAGCAAAATTAAGCCACATGGCTACATTTTCATACTCATTTGAAGGAGATCAGAAGGATTCTCCAAGCAGCAAGATCTAATACTGCAATGGCAGATGAAACTGGCACTTTTTGTCATTAATTGTTAGAGAGTAACCAGAATAAAAAGCACAGATGCCTTGGGTGAGGGGCACAGACAGGTAACGTAAACGAATTTAACAGGGCATTGGACAGTAGAGAGCAGTGGGGACTGAGGAGAATTCACAGTGCAACCTTGCCTGGAGGCACTGAAATTTAGAACAAATTCTAAGGTGTTAAATAGGACTGAAAAAAAAACAAAAACAAAACAACTAGCCATCTAAATTTGTTTACAAGATGGTCGTATAAAACCTCTAGATAGTGGTGGAAAGTCTGAAGGAGAAAATACTCAAGATTTCAGATAATGTTCATCCGCAGGTCTGTCAAGATGACCACTTCTAAGACTAATGAGCTGGTGACTAGCTACTAGATAGCCTCAAAAGATGGCTTACTGATGCGCCTCACCATGTATGGTAGCCAAGCTTCTAGAACCATCTCGGAAGCTGCATTCAAAAAATTCTCTTTTAATTCAAGCAAACAGACATTTATGAAAATTACTTTTCCGAGAAACATATTTATGTGCGTTATAAACAAGAACACTTTTTAACATTAAAAAATTTGAACTTTAAAAAATATGTAAAATGTTCAAGAAATGTAAACAGGAATTTTCATCTCATTTTCCATATGGTTATGTAAGCACCTTAAATATCAACACAGATCACAGACAAGCCCATTTACATTCATAAGAATTTTCTAAATAAGAAAAAAATTAAAAAATTGTTTCCAAAATTAAATGTTATTTTTTGGCAGCTCAAGTAACACTTCTTGCAATCAGAAATTCTGAAGGATAATGTGTGCTAAGTAAAATGTCCACATAATTGAAGCTTTTTCTTCTTAAGAAGCAACTTTTAAATGTTTATATTTAACATTTGCAGTAGACACTTTCCTACAGGTCTCTCTACATTTTTGTGTCTGAAGATATGGAATATGAAATTAGGTTTTCTTGATGACTCATGTTAGCATTATAAACATTCATAATTGTTCAGCATTTCCTTCACTATTTCCTTGCCTTTCTTCTCAGTGGCTGGTTGTTTATAGGGATTTATGGGCTTATTTCATCTTCCTTGAGTATCTCTACCAACTCTAGTATTATCACTTGCAATAGGCAAACAACCCAGACTGTGAGAAATACTTATTCAATAATAGTAAGTTATTGTTGAATGAGATTTTAAGACACTGCTCAGCTAAGAGGAGGGTGTTATGACAGTTCCTTGATGATTGTTTTAGGCCATCAGTTCCTTTAGGTTTTTGTTTTGTTTATTTGTGGTTTTTGTTTGTATTTTTCTGTTTGTTAGTTTTTTGATCACAGATTATGTTCTAAGGTTGCAAGGACACGGATATTCAGAAGAGCAGCTTTTGAAATGAAAATGCTACTATTTTGGTTTCTGGTTAAAGGAAGCGACTTTTGTAGGTTTAGATGGAATGAAATCTCCACTTTTGTTTCTGGTCTCTAATACAAATAAAAATATTTAAATTTGGTCAAAATTTAAAAATTGGGTAAAAGGTTTAGTTTTCTCAACCCAAACACTAATTTTTGTCTTACTCTGAATAAAAATGCACTTATTCTTAATATAAAATAGAAAAATAAATGTATGTAGTATTAGTTTTTGGGCTTCTGTAAGAAGTTTCCACAAACTGGGTGGTTTAAAATAGTAAGACTTGTTCTCTGACAATTCACGAGGCTGGAAGTACAAGCTCGAGAGGTCATCAGGCTTGATTCCTTCTGGAGACTCAGAATCTGTTCATGCCTCACTCTGGGTTTTGGTGATTGCCAGCAATCCTTGGCCTTTTGGGCTTTTCTACCCCTTCTTCACCTAGGCTTGGTTTGTGTGTATACGTACATGTGTGTGCACATCCGTGTGTCTACCCCTGTCCTCTTATAAAGACACTAACCACTGGGTTTGGGGCTCACTCTAATTGAGTCTGACTTCATTTTTAACTTGATTGCATCTGTGAAGACGTTATTTCCAAATGAGGTCACATTCACAGGTACTGGGGATTAGGACTCGAACATATCTTTTTTTGAGAGGGGAGCATACAACTCAACACACCATTTATACGTACATGTGAGCTATTGTGTATGTACTATAGAATGTGCAATGTATAATTACATAAACTACAAACTTTCTTGATAATTTTACAGATATGGAGGAGATAATCAACTGCAAATCGATTGTTAAATGGCACCATCTTGTCAAATTAAAGTTTTAATGTCCTACTTGGAAAAAGCATGTAACCTTTCATGTCAAAGAATGAAGTTCTAACACCAGGAGGCTCTCTATTCTGACCACTCTATCTTGATTTTAAGTGAACATTCTAATTAGAACCGACCCTCATAATTACTTTTATATTAGTAGCATTCTAAGGTAAATGTTCTTCTATCTGGGTTTTATCTCTCTGCTATAAATTGCATTGTTACTTCATATCATGCCCCTTGCATTATCAATTATTGGATACGCTTTTAGACAGAATTGGGGCCATGAGGAACTGTAAAGGCATCTGACAGATGGGAGAAATTTCCCCTTCCCTTGCAAGACTGGATCTCTAGAATTTGGCTGTGAGAACACTGGTGTAAGACAACCCTGAATTCATCCTGGTAGGTTTTGGAAAGCCACTGCAAAAAGCTATTGAACAGGTGAAGGGATTCCTAACAGAGGAGTCGGAGGTGGATTTTTAGTTTTTGCTTCCCCCCCCACCCCCCCGCCCGAGATCTTGCTAAGAACAAAGTACACTTATGCTGATTAACACGAGGAGCTTCAGTCTCTAGGTGATACTCTCTACAGTTCGGTGATAGCCACCGTCAAACCGAGGAAAAATTTACATTTTAAGGGAGCAGATTTTTCTTTTTACCCTTTTAAATTCAACACCAATTGCTGACCTCCCAAGGCAAAACATTTCAGACACTGCCATGGCCAGATTCACCCAGAAATCCAGCTTGATTCATTCTCACTCTTTATACTGGTCTGATTTATGTCTGAAGATAGTTTTTACGGGTATCAGGTTGCCTTTCTCATAAGCCTTTTTAATGTGCACCATTATCTAGTGATAATGGTGTAATGGGCCTGTGTCTTCTGAATGATAGGAAAGCGTACATTGCCACAAAACACCCCGAAGCCTTCATGTGTGGAGGGAAACTCTGCTGGATGCCGGGAAGGGTATGGGAGCTGACAAAAATGTCAAAAATATAAGTTATTGTTCCAGTTCACTTGAAACCCTAGAATATGTTCCCCCAGTCACCTTATTAATGGAGATATATTATCTCTCTGAGAATTTCCTGTCAAACTCTGTTAAGTAAATAAAGGCTCGGTGAACTATCAGAAACAGGGCTAACAAATGGAGTGAAGGCCTCCCCTTGAAAGAAGGGAGCCAGCTATTTACTGCGCTAATTCGAAACAAAATGAAAATGTATGTTTTTCATCTTTATGGAATATAATTTTGAAACACAGATTGAAAATTGGCTTTAGGAAAGCCCCTTTTTTTTTTTAAAGGATTATTAGTGGTCTGGTTTTTGTGTGACAAATGTGACCAGGGCCTGACAAAAGACAAATGCCTGGTTGAGCCTCGCATATTGCCTCTAAATTGAACTCCAACCACAAAGTCATGTTTGAATCATTTCGCTGGGTTAGTCTGAATGTGTCAAGATCAGATCAGACTTGAATTTTTTTTTTTTCTCTTCTGCGATTCATAATTGTCAGGACCAATGACTGGGCAGGACATGGGAAGATTGGTCCAGAGGAACAAAGCCACCCAGCTCTCTGGTTCTGGTGGGGCTGTGTAGATCTCTGCTACACTCCGTCGCTCTGGGAATCCAACACATACTTGGTATTTCATCCCACAGGCCAGTGGTTCTCCACTGGGTGTGACTTTTTCCTCCCAGGGGACACTGGACAATGTCTGGATATAGTTATGGTGGTCACGACAAGGGAGGTTGCTACTGGCATCTAGTGTCTTGAGACCAGGGAGGCTGCTCAACATCCTCCAAGGTACAAGACAGTCCCCCCCCAACCAAGTAGGGTCTGGCCCCAAATGTCAAGAGGGTCAAGGGTGAGAAATCCTATACTGCAGCAGTGGTTCTCAGACCCAGATCTCTGTCAGGACCACCTGGGAAGCTGAGAAGGACCTTGAGGGCCAAGCTCAGTGTATTTGTATTTTTACAGTTTTCAGGGGATTCCCACCAAAGTTTGAGAACCACTGCTATGGGGTGTGAGTGAGGTTTGAAAATTGGACATGAACCTTTTTGGAATAGATCACCTTCAATCGCTCTAGCTCTCTTGCACAGGGAAGAAAGAAATCCTAGGACAGTAAGTAATTCATCATTATTTCTGCAGACCAGTATTTCCCAGTCTGTGGGCTGTGAAGTTACAAGGGCTGTGTGGATCCATGTACGCAAGCATTGATAATACAGCAGAACAGTCTCTCGTACATAGGAGTGTTTTCCAAATTGTATAGATGATCTGATTATTGATACCCACATTCATTTAGAAATGTTCCTTATCAGAGATTTTTATTTTTATTTTTTTTTTTAAGATTTTTTAAAAATTTTATTTGTCAGAGAGAGAGACAGAACACAAGCAGGGGGAGAGGCAGGCAGAGGGAGAAGCAGGCTCCCCGCCGAGCAAGGAGCCTGATGTGGGACTCGATCCTAGGACCCTGGGATCATGACCTGAGCCGAAGGCAGTCGCTTAACTGACTGAGCCACCCAGGCATCCCCTTATCAGAGATTTTTTTAAAATAAACATTAATAGATAGCTACTCTCACGTGTAGGTTTATGAAATATTTTGATATTCATTTTGAAAGGGGTCCTCTGACTTGAAAATCACCAGGTACCCTTGAACTGATTAATTTTTTCAACACAGGATTACTGGACAATAAGAACACTGGGCAGAAATTCAGGTGACAGGGGAGCCTGGGTGGCTCAGTTGGTTAAGTGGCTGCCTTTGGCTCAGGTCGTGATCTCAGGGTCCTGGGATTGAGCCTTGCATCAGGCTCCCTGCTCAGCAGGGAGCCTGCTTCTCCCTCTCCCGCTCCCCCTGCCTGTGCTCTGTCAAATAAATAAATAAAATCTTAAAAAAAAAAAAAAAAAGAATTTGACTATGGGAAGGCTCTATCATAGGGATGCCTTGGATCTCCCTGGATATGAACTGCATTTTTTTTTCCCCACTCAGCTCTGGCATCATCACTTCCACTAGCATGGCCAGGGGAAAAAAATCTCCAACTTCATGGCAAGCAAAGTGGGATCACTGGGGTCACTTTAAAGTTTGTCACATGGCTTTGATAAGTGCTCCTAAGTATTCTTCCCTGACTGTATGCAGCTATTATTTTAATCCATAAACTTCAATACACTTAACAGTTGTGCCAGAATTTATTAGATTGAGATTAGATTTAATAGTTTTAAAAAAATACATCATCAGGTGGATTTCCAGGATAATTAATTGGTTTGTTTTTTCTGTAGTAGAAATGGGACATTTGTGCAAGGAAATTAGCATTTAATAGATTCTCAGTATGGAGTCTCAGATTAGTACCAATTTAAATAAAACATTCTAGCCCAATTGGCATTTCCTCCTCTGGCCTAGCCTCAGTTGCTAAAATCCGGCTAATAAAATAATTCAAAGCTTTTATAAAAGTAAAGAGTAGTGAATTAAAACACCGATGTTCACTGTGCATGGACAGTTAGGTTTAAAAATGCTCAGATTCAGGGTGCAAATTTTGTCTCCCCCTGCAAGAGTTGTACAGAATAGACCTCACCTAACTGGGGGCAACATTTACTTATTCCAGCAAGTGGGTATGATGCAGGAATAGGAGTTTTAAGACTTTCTCAATTTTTGAAGGTGGAAATGTGAATTTTGTGTGAACTCTCCTGATTTAAGTGTAGAAAAATAATTAAAAAAAATTTAAATCCCTGCACGGAAAAAAGTAAAACAATGGAAGTTGAATTGGGTTTCAGAGCCCCAGTTTACCATATTTGTTCTAAAGCAATGGATCTCCAAGCGTGGTTCCTAGATCAGTAACATCAACATCACCTAGGAACTTGTTAGAAATGCACATCCTCAGGCCCCACCCAGATCCTACTGAATCCAACTCTGGGGATAGGATCTGGCAATCCGTGTTTTAGAAGGCTCTTTATATGGCTCAGCGACAAGATCCAGTTTGACAATCACTGATCTAGAGATTTTCCCATGTGCCCGATCAATTCCTTCTGCCATGAACCAGTGTTTCTACCTCAGTTTGCCATTTAGTGCTACAACTCCAGGAACTTTGAGGTACAGGCTTGTTCTCTGCCATTCTAACTCTTATTCCTGAGGGGCCGTCTGCACCTTTACTCCATTCATTTTAACCTGCTTCTTACCTGCCTAAATCTCTGGGAATCCTTTGGCCCTTTTAATATTAAACTGAACCGTAGGAAAGGTCGGTTTTGGAGGTCAATCCTTGCTGGTTCTGATGCAACATACTTGACAATATTGTTGTTTATGATTTATCTCCTTTCTACCAGGCACATTATCTTGGAGTTCCAAGCAGCTAACAAAATCATGCATACAAAAGGTCAAGTCCAGTGTTTGGCGGTGAGTGAGCTCTTAGTAAATGTTAGCTATTTCTATTATCATATCTAAAATGATAACAACCCAGCGACAATTATTTTCTCTTTGAGGTGAACATCTTGAGGCTTAAGGAGTTTAATTGTCGGAAACTTAGTCACAAAGCTCGTAAGGGGGAAGGCTAGGACTTGACATAGCATATTTCTGCTCCCAAATCCTGTAATTTACCAGGTTGTATGGTCCCTCGATCTATCCTGGTGAATAGGGCCACTGGATTTGCCACTTCTTCTTGGACACTACATTTTAACTTGTCAGACACCCTTGACCAGACATTGCCCTGCTCTGCCAGCCCATAATATACCTAATGGAGGCTCTGCTTCAAGGTAGTGGAGGAGTGGGAATGCTGGGGTGCTACCAGCTCTCAAAGATACCTGATCTATTCCACAGTGATTCTACTGGTAAAGAGAGGTCAAGGGGGGAGGTAAGCCTGGCAGGAGGTAAGCCTGGCAGGAGAGACTCCCAGATTTGCTATCTTCTAGTTAGATCGATGGGCCGCTAAAGGAGATTACGTTCCTGGCCACTAGCAGAACATTTGGGTTCCCATAGCTGGTGACAAAAAATCCAGGAAGGGCAGGTTACACCCTCAATGTGTGTTAAGGGCACTGGTAGGAAAAGCCCCAGGTCAGAGCACGTGGCCAGCAGAAGGCAGCATGGGGGCCTATGCTGGGTCAGTGAAGCCATGACCCAAAACAACAGGGCCCCCACGAAGGTTTGTGTCTCCCTCTAACAGCAACCCCCAGCAAGGAAGCAAGAGGTTAAGTGTTGAGTAGGCTCTGCTGCAAAGCTCAGTTTCCATGGGCTGGACCACCTGGTGGAGGTAGCTTTTTCTAATTTTCTCAAAGATAAAGAATGGGTTCATGCCAGTCCTGAGTCAAAGGTAAGCAGGGATAGGATGGGGAACAGGTGGAGATTTGGAAGACCCCATATCAGACAGAGAGCTGTATAGGACCTTTGAAGTTTAGGGAGCATTCAGGAATGATAAAACACTGTCACTGGTTTATTGAAAAGCACACATCTACTCAGTCACTCATCAGCACTTGAGAGCTTTTTAACAAATTATTAATAGGCTTTAGGTTTAGAGCAGTTTTAGGTTTATAAAAAAAATTGAGCAGAAAATGAAGAGGGGCGCCTGGGTGGCTCAGTTGGTTAAGCGACTGCCTTCGGCTCAGGTCATGATCCCAGGGTCCTGGGATCGAGTCCCGCATCGGGCTCCCGGCTCAGTGGGGAGCCTGCTTCTCCCTCTGACCCTATCCCCGCTCATGCTGTTTCTCTCTCTCTCTCTCTCAAATAAATAAATAAAAAAAAAAATGAAGAGAGTGGTCATATGTGGTCTCCCATCCTCCCATATGCCCCTCCATCTCCAGGTTCCACATCTTGCCTTGGGATGGTAGGTTTGTTACAAGCAATGAACCAAGATGAATACATTTTTATTAACTAAAGTCCATGTTTTATGTTAGGTTTTATGCTTGGTGTTGTACATTCTGTAGGTTTCCACAAATAGCTAGTGACATATCTGCCATTACACGATCATACGCAATAGTTTCAGTGCCCAAAAAATCCCCCGTGTTCCCCCTTATTCATCCCCCCTCCCTCTACTCCCTGATGGCTGATCTTTTTACTAGCTCCATAGTTTTACCTTTTCCGGAAAATGATAGAGTTGAAATCCTAGAACATGTAGCCTTTTCAAATTGGCATCTTTCATTTGGCAATATGCATGTAAGTTGACTTCATGTTTTTTTCTTAGCTTAATAGCTCATTTTTCAAACATTGTGTGGATATCCCTTGGAGTCTCCAATTTGCAGAATCATGTGTTAAGTGTCTGGGACTATACAATAAACCACACCTAAAATTTTCACCACCAACCTGATGCCCAGAGTTTTGCATGACAATTTTAATACATTAGCACATTTAATTCTCATAAAATCCCGGTGAGGGATGTCCTAATTGCCCTATTTCACATGTGGAAACTGGGGTTCACTTAAGTTAGTGAACATGCTCCAAGACAGTGTGTGGTAGAACCTGCATTTGAAGTGGGAGCTTTTATCCTAATTTTTTTCAGTCCTTTCAATATAAATACATGTATGCACTGTCCTTGGGAGACTGTCGTTTACTGGGTTGCAAGACCAGAAGGATTTGCACTCAGGTTTCAGATTCTCCATTCGTTATCTGTGCACTTAAGCAAAGTGCACTCTTCCCCTGCCAATCGTCTCTTTCCCTATCATAAATATCCTCCAAAAATTAGGCCTAGTATGCCATGCAGTTCAGATCTTGCCCTCAGTTTGCATTTGGCACCAGAAAACAAAAGCCTGGCATTTAAGTAAATGAGGTTCCCCATCACATTATTATCTAGCTCCAACGCCCACCCTTTGTTCGCTGTCCCCCAGTCCACATCTAGAAAAGACACAGGTTCGGCTGATAAATGAGACTCTATCTTCTTTAATTTTCTATACTTAGCAGGTCCTCTGACATCTTGGCCATATGGTTTGCTGTTGAGAAACTCAGGATGTCCAGTGAGCATTGTTGGCAAGCCTTCTGAACTGGAGTTCAAGGTCAGAAGAGTAGGACAATGTATTTCCTCCTCTCCAAAAGGCAACGAGAGCTCACATGTTACAAGGAACTTGCTTGATTTTGGCTGCCACCCCCAGGGCCCAAATCCCTTCTCTAATTAGTTTACCCGATGCAACATTATGTCCAATTTTCCCTAAACACTACTTTGAATTCTATCTTCTTCTACTTAAAAACTCCCAGTGAAAGGAAAGAAGGTAACTTCACAGTCGAAAAGCCTGGCAGACAATTTTTAATCTAGCGATCAGAGTTATTATCACCAGGAATGGGACACAGGGAATTCCAAGGCCTGGGAAAGGGAGCCGTAAGTAGAACACAGCATCGCTCCTGTAATTTTTCTAGCCAAAGTGGAGTTACCTCAATCTAATTATGAAAGGTCATTAGACAAACCCAAACGGAGGCACATTCTACCCAACAACTGGTCTGTAATCTTCTAAAGAATCCAAGTCACGAAAGTCAAAGAAATAGCTGCAAGCCTAAGAAGACGAAAGAAACAACAAAACATATGCAACATGTGATTTTGAACCAGACCTTTTTTTTTTTTCTGGAGAGAGAGAGAGAGAGAGCCATGAGCTGCAGCGGGGAGTAGCTGAGAGAGAGAGAGAGAGAGAGAGAGAGAGAGAGAGAGAGAGAGCGCTCCTAAGCAGGCTCCATGCTGAGCTGTGGGGGCTCGATCCCATGACGCCAAGATCATGACCCAAACCAAAAATCAAAAGTTTGATGCCCAACCAACTGATCCAGCCCCCGATCTGGATCATTTTGCTCTAAAATGGGCCAAATGGCAAAACCAGAATGGGGTCTGAAAATTGAATCGATGGTGGTAATGCACCATGTTAATTTCTTGATTTTGACATTAGTACAGAAGTGATGTCGAAGAATATTCTTATTTGTGGGAAATGCTATTTCAAGTACTGGGGGTGACAGGGCCAGCCATGCCAGCAACTTCATCTTTTTAATGTTCTTGTACTTTTGTTCTAAGTTGGAGATGGTTTCAAAATGAAAAAAATGGCAAGATAGCTCCCAGTGGCTGCATGCTTATCCATAATGTCTTTGGCGGTAGGTCAGAACCTCTATAGTACGATTCCACCCTCCCTTTATTGCCTATACGTCCCCGGGCTGCCGCTCCTGTCCTCACTATTCTAAGGGACAGTGTTTCCATTCCTGCTCTGTGCTTCTCTCTACAGTCAAAACTGCCCTTTCTCCACCACCCATCACTATCCTGTTAGTCCAAGTCCAAGGTCAAGCTCATCTTTTAGCCACCATGCTGGTCATAGCAGCCCTCTCGATTTATCTCATCAATCGGATTGTTAGGCTTCTAGGACCCAATTTAATATTTACCTGTACAAAGATACCTACTCCCTGCCAACTCAAACGGACCCTCTTGAGAAGCAGTGCTTAATCACAGCTACTTTCATGAATACCTTCTTCATAGTAAGTGCTCAATAAACACTTGATCTTTGGCTCAACAATGCCTGATCACATGTTCATGGTTATAGAATAAAGACCTATTTATGACTCATTTCTCCATGAAAAACTCAGCACTTTACTAATACAAAGGATTTCTACTCTTCCTGGACTTGACTGAAAATTTAAAACATGTGGCAATGAAGGTTCAAGAACCAACTTTCTCAAGCCTAAGAAAAGCTCGGCTGTAAATATTCTCCAACAAACGACTTGATCTGGGTGTCCATTTCAGACTTCTGACATCTTTCAACTCCCTTTTCTTGTTGGTTTTTATCTTATGAACACTTGCACGGTAAAGTATGTTCAGAAAATACAGAGCCTGAGAAGTAACAGAACTGAAGAATTGAGCCCACACACTGGGTTCCTGCAGGAACATTAAGCCCAGCTATGTGCCACACAATGGGCCAGTTGTGCACACCATGCCTGCTTCCTTATGAAGATTCTGGTCTTTTCAAGGTGTCTTGTCTGTAAGCTACAAATTGTCTTTGGTGGGAGGGAAATGAAGAGAACAGAGGTGGGGTGGTACATGAAGGGTAGGTCTTGACTCTGGAGTCTAAGACACCTGCATATACGTCTCCCCGGCACACTGATTGTGTAACTCCATGTCCAATTGCATTCTTGCACATGTTATTTCCCATTTTATATCTTTAAGCTATGCTTTGAAAGGAAGACAGAGAAAGTCTCTGGCACTCAGTGTATGTCTCTGTTTTTGTGGATGTACTTGCTCAACCCAATTTTGGAAATATGGCCTTCGGTGGCTCATTTTTGTATGATTGGTACATAATGATACTCATCAGTAGCTTATTGCTATGTAATCAAAATCACTCAAGATTTCAATGCTGCACTAATATTAACTTCAACCATTTACTATTTTAATGAAGTGAGTGTTGATATAAACATTTGCATACTTATTTGTCAATACAAACAGATTTGATGTTGAGTAATAAGGTCATTAAAAGTAATCACATATTTACGTTTTTAATCCCCATTTCCCTCCACCCCTTGCTCCAATTCCTCTCTTCTTTACCACTGAACTAAGTAAGTCAACAAGGTAGCACTGTAACTACAGCACAGGACCACGATGGGCTTTTCTATTATAAAATCTGTCACCCTGATTTGAGAATCTGCTGGCAGGTGCCAACCACACAGAAGGAGGTTGCTTTCTCTAGTCAGAATCCTACAGGGCCTCCGAAGCCCAAGAGATGAGCTGGGATTCATTTTGGGAGTTTGATGCATTCATTCACTAAGTTCCAGACAAGACCAACCAACCAACCAAACAAAAAATGAAAACCTAATGAACAGCCTTCACCGGGGTGGGTTAAGGCTACATCTCAAGCTGCAAATGTGCATCCTGGACCAAGCTCCTGCTGAAGCCTCTGGCCTTCCTTTTCATGACAGCCCCAATCTAGGTAATGGAGGTGTGGCTTTGGGAGAGGAAATGAACTGGGCCATGTGGATGAGGGGAAGGACGAAGCTGGAGTCACTTTCTAGAAGCCACCATACTAAGTGTGAGAACTTGAAGGGGTCCTTGAGAGTCCTTGAGCCCTTATTTTATACATCAATAGTGAGAGACTCAAAGAGGTAAGGTGATTTGCCTCAAGTCAAACAGCACTCTGGATGGTTCCTCAAAACTGTTCTTCAGAGTTTTTTTCCCCTCAAACTCTACTAGTCAGAAATAGGATCAGTTGTCCTAAGTCATTTCATCACGTGCCTGTGTGTGTGTGTACATATTCTGACTAGCATTCATTCCCATTCCACTGCCCCCCTCCCACTCCCAATCACCTTTGGGTAATAGCTATGGGAATCTAACCCTTCTGCACTGGCTACAGTCTTGGTGGGACTGTTCATCAAAGTGCCCTGTTCTTCCTTCACTGAGGATAAGATTACCCTGGGCCTAACTTTCTCTCTTCCCTTGGGATTTAGGTCTTGAACACTCAAAGTGATTAGAGTGCATTCATCCCAAGGGAACTAACTGTCTGGTAGAGATGGTTTCCTGGGTCCTGTTCCCTAGAACCCAAGCACTACTCTGGTTCTTTCACTTTGTCTTTGATTCTAGAAGTACCCCTATAATCTGTGGCAGATGCTGTGAGTACACTAAGCCAGTGATTCTCAACCAGGAGTGATTTTTGCCCTCCCAGGGGATATTCAGCAATGTCTGGAGACATTTTCAGTTGTTACAACTGGGGGAGTTGGAAGGGGGCTGCCAGTACAGTGGGTAAAGGCCAGGGATGCTACTAAACATCCTTCAATGCATAGGACTGCCCTCAAAACAAAGAATTACCTGGCTCAAAAATGTCTGTTTGTAAGGTTGAGAAATCCTGGGCTAACCCACTACTGATTTCCAACACCCCCTCACATGCCTGCTTCTCTTTAGAGGGTAAAAATATTCACTTTCCCAGCCTTCCTTATAGCCAGGGAACAGGGATCCAAGTAATACAATTTTGGGCAGTGAGACTCAAGCAGAATCTACTTTCTTAATGTAAGTAACAGGCATAGCTGGTACCCTTCTTCCTCCTGCTTTGAAGGTTTAGATGAAATTTTGTCTGCTGGCAGCCATTTTGTGATTATCAGAGAAAAGCCAAGAGACTCACAGGCACCCAGTCCTTACACTGTCCAGCCATCAAACCAATTCCAATGACTATCTCCTTTCAGTCTTGTTACTGTTCAATAAAAATTGAACCCTCACTTGTTTAAGGCATTAATAGTCTAGGATTCCCTTCCTTGCAGTTGAGAGCATTTCAATGGTTACTCCTCCTAACAAATGGTTTTTCCTGCTTTTGTTAGCTACAGTCCATTTTTCCATTTTTGCAAGAAAAGAACTCTACCTGCGACAGTATACTAAATATGGACCTTTGTGGATTATTTATTATAGCCAGAATTGAGCTTTTTCTCATCTTGATGGTGGCTGAGATTTTGGCTACATGTAGTAAGTCAATGTGGTCAACTCTTTGCTAGCATTCAACAGTATTTTTGGATCTGTGCTTTGTGATAAGATTTGTGATGAAAATTACTTTGACTTTTAACTATAGGTCAGAAAAGGTTTCTGCCTTTTTAACTATAGGTCAGAAAAATCCTTCAAGCTATAGAGTCAACTAGACGTGTGCAGGGAAGGCTTTTCCACCTTGGGACTAGGGAGTAGAGCTGAGGAAATATTTTCTATGCTCCTCTATGAAGTGACCATGAGGATTCAAGAGCAGGCCTGTGGAGTAGACAGAACAGGTGCAGTCAGACCCACACTCCTCCAGAAGCCCATCCCTCTCTGTCCCAGTACTTCTTCAAGGAGTGGGTAGGGAAGGGGTCAAGGCATTGCCAATGATCTTCTGACTACAGCTCAATTGCTGCTGGACCTGCATAATTATTGCTTCTTTGGGAGGAGGGGAATGTCAGAGAGGTGGAAGCACCTCTAGGCACTCTCCATTTAAGACCTGAACTCCTCCTGTCCCCCCACCCTGCAATGGGGGCTCAGCCCTCCCATACTGCTGGGCCTCCTTCCCCCACATTGGACCCACCAGTCAGAGCAGTGACCACTCTGGCCTCAAGCCTCCCTCTCAACAGGGCACCTTTAGAAGCAGTAGATGATCATTCATTTGTTTATTTACTGTGATCACTCACCGGGAGCATCTGGGGTCTTAATGGCTATTAGCTCTATAGCTTCTCCTGATCGGGGTGACAAATTTAGGCAATTCTCCGAACTAAAACATTTTTTGGGAAGCACTCTGTGGATAGAGGTTAGGACCACAGGTTCTGGAAGGTACCTGAGTGCAAATGGAGCTTTACCCCTCCATAATAATGGTAACAGCAGCAGACGCAGGGAATATCAATAGGGACTGACCATATGCAACAGTGCTTTAACAAATACTGCCACGCTTTGTAGCTATAGGACTTTCATCCCCTTGCTCAACACCTTTGAGCTTCAGGTTACCAAAGGAGGGTAAGAGACCCAATTTAGACTGTTACAACAGAGGGCCAGATAGCTAGGTAGTAGTCTTTTAGCATTAACATTCAAGGCCACGGGTCCTGACCAGCTGAAACCTACCTGAAATTCTTATTAACAGGATACATCCTCAAGCAAACCATTCAGTTTGGCGTATTTTGACTTTTCAAGAAGAGATCATCATCCTAAGCTGAACTCTGGAACATCTCTTCTGCACACTAACCATCAGCTAGTGCAGAAGGGATACAAAACCAAGACTGGAATACTAGGGCCCCGAGGTGGCTTCCAGCTTCTTTCTTGCCCCTGGAAACCTGTAAAATTCATCTTTGAGGCAGGATAGCTTCAATGTATAGGACTGATCTGAGTGTTTGAAGGCTCATGATCCTGTAATTTCTTCCTTTGCTTGCTAAAGCAAGCTTACACTTAGTAATTTAGAAGCTGTTTAGAGGGAAAGGGGGCTGTTGAGCTGGAATAAGAGGACTAAGTGATAGTGATCACTGACAACAGAAGATACAAGTACTGACTGTGTTGTGACCGAGTACTGAGAACCACTCCTTCCATCTCAGCAGGACACATGTCCCTGAGAGAATGACATTCCCCAACTCTACTCAGTAAGCATCAGTGACATACCTGGGGACCCAGGTAGGAATCAGCAAAGCTAGGTGTGAACTTAAGTCATTTCTGATTCCACTTCCCAGAACCACCTGACACAAAGAGGACAGGGCATCCTGCAGCTACTCTGTGTGACCCCACCATGCAGAAGAGAAATTACCCCACGGGTCCAAAATGAACCAATGAGGCTTTGTAGCTTTCTAGAATGTTCGTGCTGTTTGAATCATAATGAGGAGCCCAGCTGGTCAGGAGCTGAGCTCTGAGAAGGCCTAGCCAAAGACTCTTTAAGACAGAATAAAGGAACATTCACCTCACATGTCCAGGGGATTAAAATAAAATTCTCATTTGATATTAGAAAACCAGCTTGAGAAAATTCAGCCCATTTTCCTGCCACTTTCTCTGATAAACCGTACACAAAGCCTCCAGGGTCCTCCCTATCCTGGAGATGTCCAAAGATCTTCCCATGAGATACTCAGTATAAAGTGTATCCCAATGACCTCATGCAATGCGCTGGTATTTACCTCCACTCAGAAAAACCAATGGTCTCATAAAGAACAGGTTACAGCTGTTTGGCTTCTTTTGTGTGTGCTTTGCAGAATCTACGTGCATTCATAAACAACCTGTCAGTCAGGTTCCGGCCAACCTCACCGGTGTGGATGTACTCAGCTGAACCTGTAAACCTCTCACTTCATTAGCCATACCTTTCTAGCCATTGTTTATTATTCCTTGAGATAAATGAAACATTTCTGTTTCTTGCCAGGGCTCTTACAGAGAAACCTGCCCCCCTCCCATCTCTTTTTGGTCCTTTGTCAGGTTCAAGTATAAAATTGGTTGGAACTACTTAAAAACTTAAAATCAAGTCCAATTTACTAAATGTGCCTTAGATTGTTAATCAAGTCAACTTTTTCTTTAAATGAAGAACTTACTTATTAAAGGATATTCAAACAAACATAATGCTGCACTTCCAGCCAGTGATAGTATAAGAATTTCTAGGAGAGGCCTGCTGGTCCTTAGACAAGGCAGCTGAGTCTTAGATAATCTTAAGGAAATTTATCAAGGTCTTAGGGCTAACCCACAGATCTTTCTTTCCCCTGCCCCTCTCTCTTGCCAGGCAGTAGCCATATTTATCAAGTAGGGCAACCATGTGTGGTTGTGCAGGCTGTACACTGCACAATCTATGTCAACAAAGCTCATTAATAAAGCTAAAAAATTTTAGTTTACAGGAGACATAATTCACATGGGGCCCACATTTTACAGGCTCAGCAGGTTCTTAATTTTTTATTATCACAATTTTTGAGACCCAGAGAACAGCTTTGGATACACTCTCCAGAAAAATGTATGCTAACTATTGAGAGTTTATACAATTTAAAGGGGTTCACGGGTCCCCAAATACTATCTATGGACTCCAGTACTTAGGAGTAAGACTATCAGTTTCTGGTTTCTGGTAGAACCTGAGAAGCCACATCAGAATAAGAAGCTTGCTTGGTGAGCAAATATTCACATATTTAATGGTATCAGACTAAGAAAACACAGTGCATCTCACTCCATGCTGGGAATAGCTTTACTTTGGCTCAAGAAGAATCTCTGTTATAGGGAGGCTCCCTCTCCTCCATAGGCAAAGCTGGGATGGGCAATGTCCGTGCTTAATGTCCAGATGCTCATTTTTTCTTGGCTTTGATTTCAGATCAACACCAATCCAAACCCTCTATTTCCTAACTGACACATTCCTCCTTCAAATATGTTGATTTGTGTAAGCCTCACTGGCTGAGTGCCAGTTGAGTCTTCAGGAGATCTGCCATACTTTTGCCCAGATCTACTCTGTGTTTATCTTGCCTTTTAACCTCACAGAGTGAGGTCTTATTTCCAAATCCTCCAAGGAGTTCCCTCACTCTAGTTTTCTATTAGGCACTATACCGGACCCTAGACCTAACGTTTTATTCATTCTATGCGTTAAGTCCTCTGGCTATGACCTGACATACATTGACTTGTTTTTATCTTATTACCACATTTTGTCGCAGGTACCAACTACAATCATCAGCCCCATTTTACAGGTGAGCAAACGGAAGCCTACAGCTCCACAGTTAGCTGAGCAAAATTATACAGTCTATGCTAACTTTAGAAGTCAAACCTGATCACTGGCATGTAACCTCTACATAAAAGGTGGGCAAACTTTTCCCCATTAGATAGGAAGTATTTTAGGCTTTGCAGGTCATACGGTCTCTGTTGCAAGTACCCTGTTCTGCCATCGTAGTGGGAAAGCAGGTGTAGATAGTGCTGAAAATGGCCATGGTTTTATCCTGTAGGCCTTTTTTTGTCATCCCACTCTCTGTGCCCTACTTCAAGCTCCACGCCTCAGGGTGTGCTCATCTTAGAGAACAAAATGATCACAACTTGAACTTCTATAGCATGACAGTCTTTTAATGCAAATCTCCATTCTTATAGTTAAAAAAAAAATGTGTCATAGTAAAATACCAATAAAGTCATACTTGGAAAATAATGTGCATCGCACTTGTTATGGGATATTTTGTCTAAATTATGTGTTTCAAATTATGCAAGCCTTCCAGGGCCCCCCTATTCTTTATTTTCCGGAGATGTGGGTTTTACCTGAAATAGAACAAGCAACTAAAATAAAGGGTTAGGGACATCCGGATTTCCCCAACTTCCTGGCATGCCTTGGTGCTCTGGGAAAGCAACGTCCTTTTTAAATATTCCTATAGCATGTTAGGTCTGGGGAAACAATGGTTTGTTTATAGTAAATACCATTCATGCAATGGTGATACAAGACACTGAGTAGCTAACAACAAAGATTGATGCTAATGTTTCCAAATCACACTCTCATTGGTTTTAAGTATTTCCCTGTTCATGCTTCACAAGCTCCATTCCTTGTTTGTCTGGAGAAACCAGTCTTAAAGTTCAATTACAGATACCATCGTGATGGATGAAAGATTTGATTTGCAGCTTCTTGTTCATACGCTGGCTTCCTGTGTTAGCACAAGGTGGCCAAGGCAGAGGGCGAAGCAATAGAGAATAGAAAGGCCGAGTTGCCTGGAACCTGGCATGGACACAGTGGAGTCATCCTTGACTCTCCTTGAGGGAAGACCAATGGTAGACGGGAGAGCCTTGGAACCATCGGAATAGCAGGTGTAATGGCTCAAATCAAGATGTTGCTAACTGGGAGACGGAAAGAACAGGGGCTGTATTTAAGAACAATTCTATTTTATAGCGTGGTTACTGCCCTACATTCCTGAAATGGTCACAAAGGCTCTAACAAAACAGCAACAACAAAACAACATTAACAACCGCAACAGCCAACCTTTATGAAACGTTTCCTGTGTATGAAGTATCACTCTTAAAACTATGGTAGGTACTATCGTTACATCCATTTTGTAGAATAAAGAATGGAGAGTAGAGAGTTTACATTTTTCAGAGTTTCACAGACAGGAAGCCCATAGATAATTACATTACACTGAGTCAAAAGAGTTACCAGTGTTTCTCAACCTATTTCCACTGTGGTATCCATAAACGCACAGGAGAGATTGGAGGTTTCTAGGTAAAAGCCAGACATAAAAAACTCAAAGCGATGTATTGACGGTCTAAATATATATTTACTTTTCTTATTTTTTGTATTTCCGATTCTACTTAGTATTGTAGCTGTTCGAATTGAGAATACAAGAAGCCATTTCTATCATAGCTGCAAGTACTGCCAGGGTCAGTCTGCACATGTTTGAGAAGCGAAGGTCAAGCCATCCCTTCCGAGCAAAGGAATAGCCAGACCTGAAGGCCAAGAGGGTCTGAAGCAATGTTCAGATGGTCCAGACACACAAACACAGAAATATAGGCACTGGGGCTCTAAGAGTAAATCAGTAAGAGGTAAATCAGGTTGACCTTTAAGGAGTTTAGGGTGTTAGGAGTGTTTGGAGATCAACAGATATCGGAATACAGTATGGCCAGGTGGTTCTGGAAAAGTAACCCTTTCTTGACTCTGAAATGCCCCCTTCTCCTCAATACTAACTTTTCCTCAACCTCTGACAGAGCAGTCTCGAAAGGCTGACAGTGTCTACGCATCTTTGCTAAGTGTCTCATTAAAAGGTTAAAAAAAAAAAATCTGGTTTCTAAGAAACCCCCTTTGAATGTAGTCTATGTTCCTCATTTTGTTTTGAAAAATAAATGATTCCTAATGGCCAACATATTTAAGTTTGAAAGCCAGATAATGAGAACACACAATAATCATGTCCCTCAACTTTTTTTTTTATTCCAGCAATAATTTCCTTGTCACTTGTTTGTGACTCCCGATTGTCACAGTGATTCTGAGACAATGACTTGGTGCTGCCTAATGGCACAAAGTGAAGTTGTGAAGCTGATGCCAAAACCGTGTCAGCTCCACTCAGGAGAATGACAAAGGCTCAGAGCAATCACGCACGTGTAGAAAGCGGGCCAGGCCGCCGTGTTGGCCCACAGGTTAGTTCTAGCAAATCTGAAGAAACCTGGTTGGTTGCCCCTCCCATCTGCTCACGAGGAAGGTCTGTTTGAGATGCAAGCTCTCTGAGATGCCCAAACCCAGGCCTGCAGAAGGCAAGTCAGCCTGAAGCAGTCCCCTAGGGGGAAAAGTCTCGCCCAAGTATTTTCGATAAAATAATTCAAGTTGTTTCAGCTATTAAAGGATAAATCAAAGAAGACTTAGCTCTCTGTTTTTCATGGATAGTAAACCCAAGGCTTAGAGGCTGCTCTTCTCCACCAACAAGGCCATACTGGTCATTCCCACTAAGCGTGCACACAATGTCAGAGGCCATCTGAACACACTATCAGCTGCAAAAGAATCAAGAAGAGATGGAAATTTCTCTGCCTATATCTACAGTCCAAATTTTTTTTTTGTTATCTCAGCATATTGGTAATTACTTGTTTATGTCTACATCAATCAGACTATGAAATGAGGATTTCTGGGTCTCTCTTGTTTACTAATGATTCCTTACTATCACTCACTCACTCATTGCTTTACTCGTCCCCTAAATATTTCACGAGCATACCTTATTAGTTTCCTTTTGCTGCTATAAGAAGCTCCCAGAAACTTAGGGGCATAAAAAAAACAAATTCATAAGCTTACAGTTTTGGAGATCAGAATTCCAAAATCAGTCTCGCGTGGCTTAAACCAAGGTGATGGCAGGGCTGCATTCCTTCTGGACGCACCACCAAGGAATCCGTTTCTCTGCCTTCCCCCAATTTCCAGAGGCTGCCTGTATCGCTTGGCTCTTGAACCCACAAAGCTGCAGCCTTGGCCTTGCCTGGCATATCTTGGCCTCTGACGCTCCAGCCTCTCTCTTTATAAGGACGCCTGTGCCCACCTGGATAATCTTCAAGAGCCTTAACCACACCTGCAAGGTCTCTTTGCCGGGCAAGGTAATGTATTCACAGGTTTCGAGGGTTAGGATGTGGCCATCTTTGTGAGGTGGGGATAGGAGACAATTCTTCCTCTTAGTATAACCTAGTGTATGCCGGGCCTGACACTAATACTCTGAGGAGCAAAAACACATACAGGTCCCGTCCTCATGACGTTGTGGCCTGTGGGGATACTACCTGACAGAGGAAATGTCATGAACAAAGGCTCAGGAGAGACCCAGAAGGGAACACAGCAAACCTGGGGGACTGAGAGCAGGTCTGCAGAGAGTGGGGTGGGACACATTCTGTAGGAAGCAGTGGGAGGTGCACCCCCAGGATTCTGCAATGTCAGTGGTAGCATGAATCAGGGTGTAAAACAAAGGTGGAGAGGGGTGATGAACGATCTAGAACAGAGATCGGCAAACACAGCCCAAAGGCCAAATCTGGCCCACCTGTTTTTGTAAATGAGGTTTTATTGGAACATAGCCATACCCACTTGTATGCTGATTACTACCTTCACCTACAAAGGCAGAATTGAGTATTTTTGTTAGAGACTGTGAAGCCTGCAAAGCCTAGGGTATTTACTATCTGGCCATTTACAAAAATAGTTTGCCAACTTCTGATATTGGAGGTTAAACTGATAGCACTGATATACAGGTTGGGTCTGGCAGGTGAAAGAGAGGAAATTTTCTGCAGGGTTGACGAGGCCCTGGTTTGGAGAGTGGAGAGGGATGGTGGTGTTGAGGGAATACCATCAGTTATTTGTTATTTAGGTCAGGTTTGAACTACCTTGAGACATCTAAGGGACAAGGGGCAAGTAGATATGTGGGTCTGGAGCTTTGAGGAAGTACAGACCCCACTATGTTGCCTCATATCCTGGTGCTCAAAAGCATATTTATTATATGTTGGACTAAATTCCATGACAAAAACATTTCATTTAAGCTCTGTTTTTAAACCCTTATCTTCACTCGCGTTAATGGAAAAGACAATGCCAAAAACACTGCTTGAAAATATGAGTGTGTATGTTTATAAAAATCAATTTGGAATACAGAAAAACATTAACATTTTGATTCAACTTACTTTGATTCCTGGTCATCGTCTAAACTTCATAGCCAAATAGCAGCAAATTCATATTTTAAAGTTTTCTCAAATTTTAAGTGTGAGATCTATATTTTGTTATTTATGAGATTCAATATTAATGGGTCAGAAATGAATGGCAGCATGAACGATAGAGGGTACTTTTTATCCAAGCAATTGTCAAAGAACCAAGCGAATGGCAGTGACATTTCTCCTCCCAGTTAACTGCTCAAGATTTCAACTCTCCTTGACACTGCTTCTTATGGTCAGAATGGGAAACCTACTTAGTATGCAAAATTTGGGTGGTGAACCAATGGTTTTACTTACTTGAGTTACAGGATACATACACTTCCTTATCTGTGTGGTCAGCAGTCAGCACCATTCTCTCTTGGCCCCCCAAATAGCCAGATGTCTATCATCAAACTTTTCCACCATAATATTTCTGATTCCTGGCCTCCCGGATAGGAACCCAGCTGAAAATATACTCTAAGGTTGTAGCTAGTTTGTAACTACCATCTCTAAACTAAGCAATCTCCATCTTCTGTCCTTTCTTTTCCCAGACAGAAGAAAATATAACCCTCTGGCTTACTGCTCATCATTGTACTTACCATCATTTAGTAGTCTTTACTTTACTTCTTTAGTTTATTATCTGTCTCTTCCCACAAGAATGGAAGCTACCCAACAGTAGAGAATTTTGTCTTTTGTTCTTTATGTTCCAGTACCTAGAACACTGTGTGGATTGTAGTTGAGACTCAGTAAGTAGTTGTTGAATTGATGAATGAATAAGTAAGGGATGGTAGTGATGCAAACATCATAAAAATCTCTATCAATTTGACCAACATTCAACCATCATCAACTCTCTCTCTCAACTGGGCAAATTTTCATAAAAAAAAGATTCTGGCACATTGCTATTTAATATAGAATATAGTAAAAAATGAACCACAGTGTCAGTGAGATAGCTTGCAAATGATCTTATGTCTAGTAGTACTTTATTGAACTTCAAGATTCCTGACCTTCATTATCAGTCTGGTCATCTGCTTACTTCTTCCTTCTCTTTGCAAACTGCTCAATATCCCCATCCTTGGTCCTAAAATTAAACTTGGACATTTATGAGCCAACATATTAAGTGTCATTTCTAAACCAAGTTGATGAATTGGTAGCAGAGGCTTATAACTAGAGCTCAGAAATTTCTTGTCCTAGTTGGGCAATGGAAGGAGCAATCTTTGCCTCCACCCAGGTTGGAATCACTGAAGAAAGGAGTTTTTATTTATTTATTTTTTGTTTTGTTTTATTTATTTATTTATTTATTTATTTATTTATTTATTTATTTATTAACATATAATGTATTATTTGTTTCAGGGGTATAGGTCTGTGATTCATCAGTCTTACACAATTCACAGCACTCACCATAGCACATATCCTCCCCAATGTCCATCACCCAGCCACCCCATCCCTCCCACCCCCCTCCACTCCAGCAACCCTCACTTTGTTTCCTGAGATTAAGAGTCTCTTATGGTTTGTCTCCCTCTCTGGTTTTGTCTTGTTTCATTTTTCCCTCCCTTCCCCTATGATCCTCTGTCTTGTTTCTCAAATTCCACATATCAGTGAGATCATATGATAATTGTCTTTCTCTGATTGACTTATTTCACTTAACATAATACTCTAGTTCCATACACGTCATTGCAAATGGCAAGATTTCATTCCTTTTGATGGCTGCATAATATTCCATTGTATATATACACCACATCTTCTTTATCCATTTATCTATCCATGGACATCTAGGATCTTCCCATAGTTTGGCTATTGTGGACATTGCTGCTATAAACATTGGGGTGCACATGCCCCTTCGGATCACTACATTTGTACCTTTGGGGTAAATATCCAGTAGTCAATTGCTGGGTCGTAGGGTAGCTCTATTTTCAACTTTTTGAGGAACCTCCATACTGTTTTCCAGAGTGGCTGTACAAGCTTGCATTTCCACCAACAGTGTAGGAGGGTTCCCCTTTCTCTGCATCCTCCCCAACATCTGTCATTTCCTGACTTGTTAATTTTAGCCATTCTGACTGGTATGAGGTGGTATCTCATTGAGGTTTTGATTTGTATTTCCCTGATGCCAAGTGCCATTGAGCACTTTTTCATGTGTCTGTTGGCCACTTGGATGTCTTCTTTGGAGAAATGTCTGTTCATGTCTTCTGCCCATTTCTCAATTGGATTATTTGTTCTTTGGGTGTTGAGTTTGATAAGTTCTTTATAGATTTTGGATACTAGCTCTTTAACTGATATGTCATTTCAAATGTCTTCTCCCATTTTGTCGTTGTCTTTTGGTTTTGTTGACTGTTTCCTTTGCTGTGCAAAAGCTTTTTTTTTTATTATGTTATGTTAATCACCATACATTACATCATTAGTTTTTGATGCAGTGTTTCATGATTCATTGTTTGCGTATAACGTCCAGTGCTCCATGCAGTACATGCCCTCTTTAATACCCATCACCAGGCTAACACATCCCCCCACCCCCCTCCCCTCTAGAACCCTCCCAGTTTGTTTCTCAGAGTCCATAGTCTTTCATGGTTCATCTCCCCCTCTGATTTCCCCCCCTTCATTCTTCCCTTCCTGTGCAAAAGCTTTTTATCTTGATGAAGTCCCATTAGTTCATTTTTGCCCTTGCTTTCCTTGCCTTTGGTGATGTTTCTAGGAAGAAGTTGCTGCAGCTGAGTTCAAAGAGGTCACTGCCTGTGTTCTCCTCAAGGATTTTGATGGATTCCTGTCTTACATTTAGGTCTTTCATCCATTTTGAGTCTATTTTTGTGTGTGGTGTAAGGAAATGGTCCATTTTCAGTCTTCTGCATGTGGCTGTCCAATTTTCCCAACAACATTTGTTGAAGATACTGTCTTTTTTCCATTGGACATTCTTTCCTGCTTTGTTGAAGATTAGTTGACCATAGAGTTGAGGGTCTGTTTCTGGGCTCTCTATTCTGATCTGCAAATCAATCAATGTGATACAGTACATTAATAAAAGAGAGAACAAGAACCATATGTTACTCTAAATAGATGCAGATAAAGCATTTGACAAAGTAGAGCATCCTTTCTTGATTAAAACTCTTCACAGTGTAGAGATAGAGGGTATATACCTCAATATCATAAAAGCCATCTATGAAAAACTCACAGCAAATATCATTTTCAATGGGGAAAAACTGAGAGCTTTTCCCCTAAGGTCAGGAAAATGGCAGGGATGTCCACTATCACCACTGCTATTCAACATAGTACTAGAAGTCCTAGTCTCAGCAATCAGACAACAAAAAGAAATAAAAGGCATCCAAATTGGCAAAGAAGAAGTCAAACTCTCACTCTTTGCAGATGATATGATACTTTATGTGGAAAACCCAAAAGACCCCACCCCAAAACTGCTAGAACTCATATAGGAATTTAGTAAAGTAGCAGGATATAAAATCAATGCACAGAAATCAGTGGCATTTCTGTACACCAACAACAAGAGAGAAGAAAGAGAAATTAAGGAGTTGATCCCATTTACAATTGCTCCCCAAACCATAAGATACCTAGGAATAAATCTAACCAAAAAGGCAGAGAATCTGTAGTCAGAAAACTATAGAACATTTATGAAAGAAATTGAGGAAGACACAAAAAATGGAAAAATGTTCCATGCTCAAGGATTGGAAGAACAAATATTGTGAAAATGTCTATGCTACCTAGAGCAATCTACACATTTAAAGCAATCCCTATCAAAATACCATCCACTTTTTTCAAAGAAATGGAACAAATAATCCTAAAAGTTGTATGGAACTAGAAAAGACCCCAAATAGCCAGAGGAATGTTGAAAAAGAAAAGCAAAGCTGGTGGCATCACAAGTCTGGACTGCAAGCTCTATTACAAAGCTGTAATCATCAAGACAGTATGGTACTGAACAGTTCATTTTGAGTGACATGCTCATTGCTGGACTAACTACCATGGCCAGGTGACTAGACAGTGATGACCGGCTAGGCTTGAGTCTTGTATCTCTTTTTCTTGCTAGGGTAGCAGCAGGCCTGCCAGCTCTCCTGACTGTAGTGACGGTGAGCAGTTCCTCAAAGGAAGAGTAAGGGAGGTGCTAGATAGATGAGAACTAGCATATCTCTCACAGTGTGTTTGCTCACTCTCAACTAGATTTCTGTCAACAAGTCTCTTAGCCCATTTTCTTACTTCTTTATGAGTAGATCATTCTTGACTTAACAGCCAGTCTGATGTTTTTAAAAGTTTACATGAGAACCTGTCACTTCGCTTGTTCTTAAACTGTCTGTGATAGATTGAATGATGGCTCTTCAAAGATGTGCACATACTAATCCCCAAACTTGTGAATGCATTACCTTACACGGCAAAAGAGAGTTTGCAAATGTACTCAAGTTAAGGATCCTGAGATGGGGCATTTTTGTGGAATATTTGAGTGGGCCCAATGCAATCACAAGGGTCCTTAGAACAGGGAGGCAGAGGGTCAGATAGATGAAGGCAAGGCACAGAAGAAAAAGTGTTGGAAAGATGTGGCCATGAGTCAAGCCGTGCCACCAGGCTCTAGAAACTGAAAGAAGCAAGGAATGGATTCCATCTTGGACCTTCCAGAAACAACCAGCACTGCTGACACCTTGGTTTTAGCCCTTAGGCTCATTTTTTATTTTTGACCATCAAAATTATAAGATAATACATTTATGTTGTTTTAAGCCATTGAGTTTGTGGTAATCTGTCACATTAGAAATAGCAAACTAATATACTTCTAATAGCTATTTATTATACTTAGAGTAAAAGCCAAAATTCCAAATTGCTTACCATTGTTGACCAGGCTTATGTTGCCAGTTCTCCTTCTTAACATCCCATCCACCTCTACTTCCCTGAGTTTCTTGTCCTCTTGTTCTATACTGGTCAAAATGTTAGCCATAGGCCAACTGTGGCTGTTGAACCCTTTCAAGATAGTACAACTGAGGAACTGATTTTAAGTCAAATTAAATTTTAATTAATTTACATTTTAATTTAAAAATGAAACAGTATAAAATATTTTTCCATTAAAAACAACTTTATTATTTTGGTAGGATCACATTTTACTTTACTGAAAATTTAGCATCGAAATTGAGATGTGTTTTAAGTATAAAATACACTCTGGATTTTAAAGACTTAATACAAAAGATGTAAACTATATCAATAATTTTTATATTGATTATATGTTGAAATGATAACATATTGGGTACATTAGATTAAATGAAATATGTAAAAATTAATTTTGTTTGTTCCTTTTTGCCTTTTTTTTGGATGTGGCAAGTAGAAAATTTAAAAATTACATATGTGGTTCACATTCTGTGTATATTGGACAGTGGGCTCTAGTCTTCTGACTTTTGACTTGTCCCTTCTGCGAGCAAAGACATTCCCTTAGCTTTTGCAGGGCACACAGTTCCAGCCTCTTCCAGTTCATTTAGATTTCAAGACCAGTGTCACCTCTTCAGGAAAGCTCTCCCAACTGCAAGAAGCCCTCATTTCTCAAATTCCAAGACCCTTGTTTTATCTTACTTGGTATAATACATACTTATTTTATCTTCTTCATATTAGTATTTGACATTCTTATTTATGTGGTTGCGTGTTCATTGTCTGTCTCCCCACCTGGAATGCAAGTTCATGGGAGCAGAGCCTCTGCTGGTCTATTTCACCTTGGCCTTCAACAAGTATAATGATGCCTGGCAAATTTCAGATACACAATCATTATTTCTTGACAAGACCTGATTGTACTTCCCACTGTTGAGTTCCCAGAGATTCCCCTGGAAGCTCTTAAACAAAATCCCTTGTTTTTCTTGAGCAAGTTTGGAAAGGTTTCTATTACCAGCAACCAAAAGACCTTTGACTAAGCACAGTCAATGGCTTAGGGACTCCATTTTTGCACTTGGAGCCATTTTGCTGTCCCCTTCAAATATAAATGTATAAATCAGGCAATTGATGAGGGAAATGAGAGTAACAACTGGCCTTCTTTTCTTTTCTCTCTCTCCATAATGGTGGTAGGTAAGAAATTTTTCACTTTCTTGTTACTTTTTCTTTACTCCCGTAAGAGTTTGCCATAAAAGGTTTTCCTCTAGGCTCCTTGATGCAGTAACTTTGAAAGAAAACTGAATTTGGAAAAGAGTAGAAGCATAACCAACCCTTCTAAATCTATTTACAGCAACTTGAATTCCTTCTTTGGTTCTTACTGAGATTGCTGGTCTCCTTTTATTAGTTAATGTTGTCGCTGTTATTTACACAGCTGTTAATAACGCATTTTTTCCTCATGTTATTTTTGTTTTTTCCAATTCTGTTTGTCTGGGCAAATTTGGATGCTGACAGTTTATGTACAGCCTGAGATTTAAATGTGGAGTTGTCAGTTATTAAAAGCTACAGAAATAACAGTTCATCCTCTTAAGACAGAGTGTTCTGGATGCCATTTTTGAAAACAGGACTTGAACGGCACAAGCAATGTAAGCAGCTTAGACTTTGTATTATTAGTCAAAAGGTATATCTATTTTCTCTGTATTTTAAATTTGAAGACAAAGTAGATTGTGAAGATTAGGTCTCCTTTATGATGATATCTTCAATTATGGAGGGAAACCTTTGGTTTTCCAATTTACATATTTTACCCTAATTTTACATTTTCTCCACTATTCTTTTATCTTCTGATCTTTTTTTCCCCTTTTACTCCCAGTTCTCGTAAAATACAGAAGGTAGAAGGGGGAGAAAATCTATTTGACATGAGAACACAGGAACTGACCTGTATAATAGATTGAGATTGACATCTTTTTAGCGATAAGCCGCAGAAAGTGAACAACTATTTTTTTTTTTAAGTTTGACAAGAGATTCAGTTTCATCTACAGAAAATAAATAGCCATGTAGTCAGGAAATTTTCATGTCCTGTGTTTCTCTGGGCATGAATAATTGGGTTTTGTGGGAAGAGATAAAATTAATGAAGACCAAAGTTTTTGTGGAGGTGTTTACACAGCCCCAGCTGAGATATCTGGCAATTATTCCATTAGTCTGAACTGTATGGAAGACTACTCTGTGCCCTGAACAACCACTGATGAAATCTGCAGAATTGCGAATTTCCACCTTCCTCTGAACTTCTCCCTCCATGCCTCCCTGTATAGGCTGCATCCTCCAGTCTATGGGGTGTGAATGGTCACATACGTATTTCGACAAAAATTTCCATTGTGAAAAACAAAATGCACAGGGCAATAAAGGAGATCATTTTATTCAGCCCGTTGCCACAGAGAGCATGTCATTAACGAGGAATATCTCAAAAAAAAGGAAGGGGCTCTTGGGTCTTACGGAGGCAAGTAAACAAGAGAATCAGCCCGGGTCTTACGAGAGTCATGAGGATGAATGGAGATGAGTCTTTTCCAAGTCACTGAGGAAGGATGAAGGTGAGTCTTAGCTCAGAGTATGTGGGAGCAGAGTGGTCCTTGATGGGTAGTTCTTTCTCAAAATGCAAAGGGTAGGAAGGAATTTTCAACCATTGCTGCTTTCTGAGAGCAAAGGGCTCAGGCAAAGTTCAACACTGTCAGCCTTCCCTTTTGTTCAAGATGAATGAATATTATTTGTTGTTGAACATCTAAGAGGTGATCGAAAACTTCCTGAGGGGGGCAAAGCAAGGGCTAAAAAATCATGTCTTGAGGACTCTTGCTTGCATTTTTCCAACCCGGTTGGACTACCTATTGAGAGGTGGTGGCAAACATCAGTTGTTTGGGAGGCCTAGAGATCAGGCATCTTAAAAGAGGAGTGTCTAAAAGAGGAGTGGCTAAAAAAGAAAAATTTTAATATAAAGGTTATATTCCAGTAAAGAGTCAGATACTGAACACTGAGGGTAACCTGTCTGGTGGATTTTAAGAGGTCTGTGGAGGAAAGTCTTCTGATTATGCAGTTATGAGTTTCTTGATGCTCTTTAGGTAGGGTGTTAATGCTCTGCATGACACTGTCCACATTAATGGTTACCTCTGGGACAACCACATGCATGACCAGACTTCCTTAATGGTCCAGTCATGGCTTATCCAGGGAGAATTCTGGTCCGTGAATGGTTGGCTATGGTGGTTCCTCTGATGTTTATATCAAATCTCTTGGCTTCAGAGTGCAGAACTTCTTGAGATTTTGGAGTCTGAGAGGGATCTAGCCAGTCAGGTTTAAATTCTTGGTGATGCTAAGCCAGGCAGGGGAGAGGAAAGATTGGCAATATTAGTTTGGAGGATGGTAGCCAGTTCCTGAAGGAAACTATAATGATCAAAAATTTGGTAAAGATTGACAATTTGAGCAAGGTAAAAGATTCCAGTCCAATTTGCAGGCAGGACCCAAGAGAGACAAGATTTCTATAACCCATTAATCTATTTATAGAAATCACCAAGGGGTCAGGCTCTGAAACCCACAGGAAGTCAGCACCTGAAGTCAAATGAGAACTCAGAAAGAATAAAAATCACATCCTTACCTTGCTGCCAAGGGACAAGGATCCAGAGCACAGGATCAGGAACTGGACTTACTATGGGGTCCCTGGATCACCAGTCAGGAAGGAACTGTCCTTGTTACCTAGCTGGAGTAAGCAGGGATCTGAAGATGAGGTTGAATCTTACCCAAGCCATAGCCCCAAACTGTGAAAGACAGAATACACAGGACAAAGAGATGATTCTATTTAGCCTACTGCAATAGCCTACTGCAATATCTTAATGAGGACAATCACACACACAAAAAGGAAATAAGTTTCGGGTTTAGTAGAGGTAGGTAACTAAAAGACCATCGAGGAGCCTTCTGGGAGTCATGAGGAAGGACGGAGATGGGTCTTATCTGAAAGGAGAGGTCTACGGTAGGTGTTGTCTCACAATAGGTGAAAGCAAGGTAGTCCTTTGTGGTTTCTCAGAACATGACAGAGTGGCTGGGGGGTCAGAGTTCTCAACCATCATTCCTGCTGCAAGGAGCTGAAACTCAAATCAACTTCCACAATGTCTCCACTTTCCATAGAGTTGCTTCAACACTACATTAACAGGGACATAAACATGAACACCCAGGGAACCAACAACTGGTGTGTGGTTGACTAAGGATGTCGCTTACATGGTAGGTCTAACCACTAGTTTAGTACTAGACCTTCTTTATCTGTTATTCAGCTTTCTCTTGGACTCTTTTATGGACAAGGAAAGTCATGTACCTGAAGAGGCAACCAATTCTAATTTGAGCCACTTCTGCGACAGAGTTTTTCTTTTTTCTTAACCTCTGAATTAAAAAAAAAAAAACTTTTATCTACATGTCACTTCTAACCACTGGGAAAAATACAGTATTAGAACTTTGCAGAAAAGAGTTAGGAACGGAACTGAAATTGCTAGCAAAATGTTAGCAATTTGGATTAATTAGCCAAAGGTAATTTACAATTAATGAAAATTCTGAATTAAAGAATACAGTATTTAAAAGAAACCCTGGTTTATTACTTTCTGCCACATTCTGTAACTTAAATTCACTAAGGAACTTGCCTAGAAGATCTTCTGAGGAGACCTACTTTAATAAGAATTACTTATAATTAGCATAACAATTTCGTATGCAAATGGTACTTCTAAAGTACTTTAAATTTACTCTTAAGTACTTTATATATTCCCATTTGCAATCTTATTTACACCCTTAATATAAGCTTTCTATGAAGAATGACTTCCCTAATGAAGAGTCAACTTTAAGCCAGCTCCACAAACTCTGAATTAGCAAACCCAAATCAATGAGATTTTACTTCACATATGTTAAGCGGTACTATATATAACGAAAATACTGATTCCTAGTGATATACTATTATACTAAAACTCTGCTCATATTTAAATTCTGTAACGTTTATATATACATGATTTATTATAGGTTGGGAAAGAAACTAAGTTATTGCAAGTAATTGGATGTGAAAGCCTTTAAAATTCATACTGTAACTGCCTGTACTATATACCATATATCCTCATCTGGTACTTTTAAAGAACTAGCACTTTTGAAGACTATTTTCAGAAAATAGTTCTTCAATGCCCAAAATCTTAGTTCACATGTAGAATCGGTAGGAGAAAACTGTAACCAACAGCACATTAATGGGTCTTTAAAACAAATATAAACTAAAATGAAAAAATATATATATTTCCCCAAATTTACAACTAAAGGGTGAAAGAAAATGCAAAATAGTTTCTAATTTTAGTTACCTGGGACACTATATCTTTAATTTAACTCTGAAAGAAAATGCTTTGGACTGCTTTGAATTTTTAGAATTTTTTTTTTCCATTTGGCAAGCATCGCGGGCCACAGTTTTAAAATCTGATTCTTTCTCAATCTACCTTTTGTGGTTTCCAACGCTCCCATTTATCTCTAGGGACTCACAGGCTGTGTTTACGTTATGCCAAAGAGCTGAAGCAAAAGTAAAATTTCAATTCATCACCCAGATGTTTCCAAACTCCATGTAGCCATATTTGGAATTGTATATATAAAATATCCCTATAATTTATTAATTTTTCTTCCCCACCTGGATGTTTTGGCATCAAGTCACTTTATGTCTGGCAACTCCTGGGAATTTCATATTAAGACCTGGAAAAGGGGTTCCTTGCTAATCAGTCTGCTTTAATCTTGAAGTCGAGCCAGATTGGGGGGGTAGGAGGTGGCGAGACAACCCCCAAAGGCCCCATGCTTGTAACTCAGGGTTTTTTTTTTTTTTTTCTTTCAGAGGAGTGGAGATCCAAACACCAGGATCAGTGAAAGCCAGGTTATTGCTCTGGAATAGTGACCAAGGAGAGAGAAACCAATTTACTCTGTAGTACTTAAAAAATGAAGTGTATATGTGTATGTGTATGCAAATGTATATTTATGTGTGTGTACGTGTGTGTATACGTATACACATGGTGTTACTCTTGTCATCAGAATAAAAAATGTTTTTTCTTCTAAAAAGAATATAATAAAGTAATTATTGGGTTAGAGCTAGACACTCTCCTTAGAGGAAATGTGAGTTCGTTTCCTTCCCCTCACAGATGAGTCAACTAGAGCTAAGACTGCGGAGTTGTCCAAGGTGGGAGAGTGAACCAGAGAGGAACTGAGGTCAGAACCAGGGTGTGAACCCGCTAGGCACTGAGTGTGTCTGCCAGTATTAGATTCCTCTACTTTGCCACTGGGGAAAGCTATTAGGATAAATAAGGCTTTTATTATTTTAAATCCAAATTACATTAGTATAATTCTCATGTTTAAAAAGGCTTAGAGGGGTGCCTGGGTGGCTCAGTGGGTTAGGTGTCTACCTTCAGCTCAGGTCATGATCCCAGGGTTCTGGGATTGAGTCCTGCATCGGGCTCCTGGCTCAGCAAGGTGTCTGCTTCTCCCTTTCCCTGCCGCTCCCCTGCTTGTGTTCCCTCTCTCTCTCTTTCTCTCTCTCTGACAAATACATAAAAATCTAAAAAGAAAAAAGAAAAAGGCTTAGGAAGTTTTCATTTTGTTTAAACGATGCAAACACGGGCATTTTTAGGCCTGAATCAAGTCATTCCTTCAGACGGTCACATGTGATTTATACTGGGGTCCCATGGAGGCTTGTAGGGACACAGCCTCTGAGCCTCAGTTTCTCCTCCTGCTAAACGAGAAGACAAAAGCCAGCCCCACAGAATAGATGTGTGGATGAGCCAAATGTGTGGAAAGTACCCAGACTGTGGCTGGCATACAGTGAGTGCTTAATAAATGGTTTCAGTGATTACTGTGACCCGAAAATTCCATACTGAATGGAGAAACTGATGTTGCCATGAATAAGGAGAATGAAGACAAAAGCTAGCCTATCCTTCTGCTACGATAGCAAACAAGGTGCTATTGCATGGATTGGCTGAGGAATGTGTCACCTCTGGGGGAACCAGCTCAGGAATTAGAGGAAAAGCTGCCATGGTTAAACAAAACAAAACAAAACAAAAACAGATGCGTAAGCTCAATGAGATAAAGACATTGATTTTACAGTGCTGGGGGTGGCAGAGAAGAAAGAGGTGAGAGGTTTTTTTTTTCTGTTTCTTTGTATATTCCACACTGGGTGTGGAGTCCAATGTGGGGCTTGAACTCAGGACCCTGAGATCAAGAGTCGGGCGCTTCACTAACTGAAACACCCAGACGTCCCGAGGCGAGAGTTTTTGTTTTTTTTTTTTAATTTTTTTTAAAGATTTTATTTATTTATTTGAGAGAGAGAATGAGATAGAGAGAGCATGAGAGGGGGGAGGGTCAGAGGGAGAAGCAGACTCCCTGCTGAGCAGGGAGCCCGATGCGGGACTCGATCCCGGGACTCCAGGATCATGACCTGAGCCAAAGGCAGTCGCTTAACCAACTGAGCCACTGAGAGAGTTTGAGTCTGAGCCTGCGAGAGTTTTTTTAATATGCAAAATTAGTATTCAAAAGAGCTTTGGTAGACCTTGAGAGACATAAAAAAAAAAAAAAGCACATTGGACCAATCAAACTAACCCACCAAAACTCTTTTGTGCTGGAGTGGAAATATTTTAACTATCACGAACAGTGGTATTGCTTTGGAAATTGAGAGGCTGTGCCAGCCTACAGTGTATTACAATGTCTAATCACTGAACCCGACACTTATTTTGCAATCTCTTTTAGCTGCATCTTCTTGAGCAACAGACCTACTGATGATCTTTTATGAGAAAGTTAAAAAAAACCCAACCCAAGTCCCTTCTAGGTGAAATGATTAAATGTCTACTTGGGGTTGAGGAGAGGGTTTGTTGAAAGGTCTCACCTCTCCTGTAACTTATGTAGCAGACACTTGACATTTAGGAGCGATATGTCCTGAGACCATTGCAAATATAATTTTGGCTAAAAATTGCAGTCGAGGACCCCTGCAAAAAATTTAAGGAAATCTTGCATTCTTAGGGAGAATTTTGTCATTTGTGTGAAACAAAATGTAAGATCATAAAGTGATATTAAGATATTCATGAATGAAGAGATGAGCTCTTGAACTCTAAGCTTGCTTATACATCAGTTCAAATCAGTAACTCTGTTAGTTTTACGTATTCTTGCGTAACAACTCACCACAAACTTAGAAGCTTAAAGCGACACACCTTTATTACCTCATAGCTGAAAACTGCAGTTGAGGTGTCAGCCAGGGCTGGGTTCTCAACTTCTCAGCTGGAGGCTGGGCTGGTCAGCTTTCCTGCTCATGAGATTGTGGGCAGATTCGGGTCCGTGGCTGTGGGACTAAGAACTAACTTTTCTTTTCTTTTTCTTTCCTTTTCTTTTCTTTCCTTTCCTTTTCTCTTTTCTCTTTCTTTTCTTTCTTTCTTCTTTCTTTTCTTTCTCTCTTTCTCTTTCTTTCTTTCTCTCTTTCTCTTTTTCTCTTTCTTTTTCTGCTAGTTGTCAGCTGGAGGGCACCCTCAGCTCTTGGAGACTGCCTGCAGTTCTTGTCACAGGACCTTACCAATATCCCACTTACTTTATGGCAATGGGCTTCTTAGACAAAGCCAGAGAGAGAGAGAGAGAGAGAGATTCCAGCAAAAATGGGTACTAAGAATTCCTATAATTGTATACGTGTAATCAAATGCAGCCTGTCACCTTTGCTATATCCCATTGGTTAGAAGCAAATGACATTCTTGCCCACACTCAAGGGGAGGACATTGCACACAAGTGTGAACTGCCAGTGTGTGGGAATGATGGGGGCAACCTTCAGAGTTTGCCCGTGACAGTATGCCTGCATGATTGTAAGTACTAAGGATTATTGTATTTGACTGTCTCTTGCATAGTCAAAATTACCAATATTAATTCTGTAAATACCTAAGGTCTGCATTTGTCTAATCCCAAGAGTTCTTGCCTTACACAGCCAGTCAGCAATTTTTTCTTGAGCACCTGCTAAATGACAGTCCTGCCCTCATGGAATTATAAACTACTGATATACTTGTAGGCAAGTCCTAAGTACTCAGTTATGCTTGCTCACTCTTTTCTTCAAGATATTGTGGCAAAAGTGAACTTTCTGCCTGCTCTCCTTCCTCGCCTCTCATATCCCTGCCATTCCTTCCCTAGCTCCAAGGGGAGAAAGGGTTCAAAGCTTGGGATTTTCTTTGCTTGCTTAATAGCTCATTGAAATAATGCTATGAGAGCAGGTCAACATTAGCGTAAGAAAACATAAGCTTTGCTACTCAGCTTCCTCACAGAGGAGTCCCTGGGAATCCCGAGAGAGGCAGAACACTAATGGCATGGTGAATTATCAAAGATGGAGGGACATCAAAGAGAGGAGAACAACTCTGGGTACCCATGGGACATGGAAATGGGATGACCCGATGTGTGACTTGATAGGGAAAGTAATGACCTGCCTTGTACCTTCATTATGACCTGCCAATAGTAGCTTACATATCTCTTAGGCACATGGGCATGAATACAGTTTACAATTCTAATTTCCCCAAGTCAACATGGATTAGGATGCTCTCACTCTTAAAGGAAAAAAGAGTATTTGAACAGGACACAGTTATAGTTTCACCCCAGATGATTCTGGAACATTCTTCAGGGTAAGAGAAAACTCAGCCTTGTTACAAAATATTTTAATGTCTTCTAAGGATAGAAAAAACTTCTTGGGAGAAACTCTCAGAGCAGAGAAAAGGTAAACTGTTTACATTTGCTCCTTGCCCTATTCCCGTTGAGCACAGAAAGTGCTATCTTGTTAGCAAAAGCAAACGAAAGGGGTGCCTTCTTGTCTCAGTACATGGGGATTTATGTAGGCAACCGGTATTAGTGTTAATGGGTGTTAGACGTGTAAAACCCAGCCCTTCGACGTGATAATACATAATACACCCCTTAATTTTTAATTCACTTGGGTCTCAATTTTAAAGCATTTTCTTGTAGTTTGTCCTAATTATAATCATTTTTAATGACAGCTTAAAAATTTCATCCAACTGTCTTATCACACACGGTACTTAATTTCTCAAGTGAACAGTTTTACTGTACACCATTCTGGGAATTTTAAGAACTAAAACATAAAAGGAGAGAAAGTCCTTTGTATGGTGAAACTAGATGTTAATTGTTCTAATATACATGAAGAGACCAAAGAGTTTCTTGAAGCATGGGACCGGTCTTCCTGCAGAGGCTTCTCCATCCCCTTTCAAGGGAGATTCGCAAAACCCCAGGGGAAAAAAGAAAAAGGGATTTTTTTTTTTTTTCATTTTGCTGGGTTCTGTCAAAAACCAGAACCGGGATTGAATATTCATTGTTGTATTCTACATGTTGAATAGACAGTCCTGTTTGCTTAGACCTAAGTGGAAACTACTCAGCTAGAGAGAATAATGAGCTGACTACCTTGGCCATCCCATCTTCGGACCAGATTATTTGTGAAGTTGTTCAAGGCATGATGAATTTTCTAACATCTGCTTGCAACTCTTGGGGAGGGTTGACTTCCTGGTATGGTGTGTGGCTTATTGGCACCCAGAAAGACACAATTGATCACAGAGTTGTTAGACTTCTTGGTTGTAATTAATCATGAGCTACATGTAGGATGTAGGAGGGTTAGAAACACACACACACACTTTTTTTCTTTTTTAAATCTGGCAAGTTAAAAGACACTTAAGGTTGCAGTTTTTTTCCCATTTTCAGTGGTGTTAACACCCTGAAACATGGCTCCACCCATCATTTCCTGGGTTACCTTCCCCCACTACCCTTAGCAGTCTGATCTTCTGTGTTACCCTCAGTTCCTGCCTCAGGACCTTTGACTCTGCTGTTCCCTTCATCTGTTGCTCTTTTCTCCCACTAACTGAGGTCTCTGCTCAAAATGCTACCCTCCAAGAGGTTTTCCTTGACTCTGCTTTGTACTGATTTTCCCAGGCACTCTTTATGGTCCTACTCTGCTTTTTGTTTTTCTACAAACCCTTTATCACCACCTAAAATGCTCCACTTTCAACAGCAATTGACTGGAGGACCCCAAAACCGAGTGCTGCCCTTCATCACGACTAAAGAGCTATGACGCGTACTTTGAGCGGCCCCCCCTTTGCCAGACCTTAGTGAGACCTCCACCAAGACTCTTCTTTCCTGACCACTTTGCCACGGACCTATGCACTCATGGGCTCCTAATTAGAGGGCTAGTTTTCAGTCCTTAATTAGCACAACTAGTCAGTGAATTTCTTCACTGATGTCTGTGCCCTTGCTTAGCAAATTAGTACATTGAATTTTAGAAAATTTTTATATTATCCTACTTGTCAGCTCTGGTGGTCTTTGTATTATTTGCCAGTAGTTGTCCAGTTACTTATTTACTGCGTTTCTTACACAGATATAAGCGGCATGAAATCAGGCGTTTCACCCGTCTACTTCCGGCTCTGTTTAGAACCGTCGCTAGCCTATAACAGATGATCAACAACCCTGTTAAATTATGTTGCTAAATAAATGGCAGATAGTCCTTATCTTTGGTCTCAGCTGATACACTGACTGACCAGAGCAATTAAACAGTACTTCCAGTTATTTCTAGACTATAAAGGCAACTGAGAGCTGAGGAGAGGGCTTGGGAAAGGTTATGTTAGGTTCAATATTACAGAATTGTCATAATTGAATTTTCCATTTTTCAGTGTGATTTTTGAAGGGCTAAGTAGAACATATAGAAAGCAAAGGGCCAGATCGTCAATGTGCGCGCTTGAAGAATTTTCACAAATTGAACACATCTACAGGGTCAGCACCCAGATCAAGAAACGGAACATTACTAGGTTCCCAGAGCCCCTGCACTCCTTCTGGACCTGTGTGCCATGAGTAACGACAGTAATTGGAAGGTTCCCCCCTTCCCCCACCCCACCCCATGCAGATCAGTCACCTGAGGGATGGTTGTATTGTTATTAGAACACATGGCCCTTTGATGCGCTAAATTAACTGTTGAGCTGGGAAGAGGCTTTGCATCTTCTCCCTTTTTTGTAACGTTCTGGGGACTCCTGAGTTTTGTCATACTTCATCCACTTACTATTTTTGGAGAAGCTGGGAGTCTCCAGTGGCTGCCCACGGAGGTGGCAGAAGTTTTACTCAGTTCCCTTTGTCTGGTGGAGACTGTGTTTAAGTTTCTTCTCTTTCAGATTCTTCGGGTCACTCTGCAGATGAACACTAACTAGACTGGGAAAACTAACTTTTACTTGTGATTAACACTGGGGACATATTTAAAAGAACATAGGGAAACATGAAACCTGTGACATTTACATTATTTAAACTGTGCTGCAGAACCAGCCACACTCCGGGAGCTCATGACCTCTAGTATATGCTGAAATCACCTGGGTATGCTGCAGCCGGGGGTAAAACGAAGAGGGCACATTTCGAGGAATCACTTCCAAAGACCCAGATTCAGCTGTTCTTGGGAAGGTTATTTCTATTAAGAACCTCATATGATTCTCCAGTAAGACTGGTGAAGAGTGACTTGGAGACTGGCAACCTGGTTCTCTTGGTAGGACAAAAAGCCAAAGCAAAACAAATCTAAACAAAATCCAACAACAACAATAAAAAAAAAAATCCCCACTAAATGCTTGTAACTCTTCTTGAGCAGGCAATTTCCCTTTCCTGTAAAAGAAACAATCCTAATAATAGAGTTCCTACCCAGTCACACACAAAGATTTTCTACACACACACACACACACACACACATTTTAAAGCTTTTGAAAAAACCAGCCACCAGTGGGTATTAACATGAGTTTCATCAGGAGCTTGATGTTGACAGTGACATTTGAGGGAAAATCTGGCTGTGGTTTGACCCTCTAGAGTTTGGGTACATCCAGATCTAACGTAACCAATAGGAAAAGCAGCATTTCCCCCCCGCCCCTCAGTTTACTCCTGCTGGGCTCCTCTTCCAGACAGCAGGAAGGCACAAACGCTATTTCCGTGCGTGTGCGGTCTGTCTTCACTTCCTTTTGGGAGAGGCCCAGGTTTTTCTGGATGATGTGTACAGAGCGTGTGGCTGCGTGTCCCCTGTGTGTTGTCCACCCATACACTGACGGCCCCGGTGACTCTGTATGGAAGTTTCTGGGGTTTGCAGTGTGATGATCAGAGCCCAACATTTGCCCAAATAAGTTTACTCCAATCATGTGCCAGATGGAATGAAGACTGCAGGCACAAACATTCTCTCTCTCTCTCTCTTTTTTTTTTTTTTTGGATGCATCTCTCCCATCTATGTGCATGTGCAGTCTGTTTTGACTTCTTTTTGAGAAAGGAGCAGGTTTTCCCATGTGTTTTATGTATGGCCAATATTAAGACCAATAGTGATGTCCTCCCAATGGTACAGACTGGTCTTGTGCTAGTACCAATCACCGCCCCCCCCCAAGTGGCCCATGGGACAGTGCCAGGGGTGAAGGTGGGTTTCAGCATGGGTCATTTCTTTTTTGGTTGAGCGTACCTAGGGAGTGGAACTGAAAGCCAGTGGCCACCCTTGCAGGTGAGTGAGCTCATGACCACGAAAGCAGTGGGCAAGAACTCCCTTCCGCAGTGCGGCTGGGCCAAGGCACTCCGTGACCCTTCAAGCAGAAGGGGAAGTTGCATCCACTGTAAGTGCTGGAGGGTAAAAGTCACCGCCAAATTAGTAGCTTCCAAATATCATTTTCCATAAAAACTTCATGATAAAAAGCATGTTAATACCCGATGGTTAGTGGTTTTTATGATGGCGTTAAACCATTTGTGCCGAGGCTCTACTCTCCATGCCGTTTTCCTCACCAAGGAATGAAATTGGCTGCTGGTGCAACGTTTGTGCGTTTTCACTGTTGCTATAAAATCAGCCCCCCGGAGAATTTTAAGTCTTCTTGAGTTGCTTTTTAGCACTGACTAAAGAAGTGAAAGTTCTAAAACTGCCTGGTTACAGACAAATCACTTAAAAAGCCAGCTCTGTACTGGCAAAGTCATGCTATAGGAAGTGTTTCAAAAGGCAGACTATAACAATATGAAAGCTAAGTATTGTTATTTATTTAACAAACGAGGCAGGCTGTCATTGAAAACTAGGAGCCTCCAGGAACTCTTTAAGGTCATTCGAAATGCCAGATCCTTGTTGTAACAGATGTCCTGCTATAATGCGTGATGATGTTTACACACGTATGTCTTGGCTGGTGGACTTGTTTATAAGCAGCCATACAAGCACACATTCTCTATTCAATAAAAGTTTATTAATCCATTGCAAGTTGATTCAAAATAGTACCTACGTGAAGCCATTCTCCAGATGGCCAGAATCACGGCGACTTCCAATGAAAAATATTGAATCATCTAGGTTTAGTTCAAATTCAAGTCTAATACATTGAAAGTTAAACTAACCAGAGTTAGTTGTATGTTGCATATGTCCTGTGTACACAGGGCTTTTACAAAATGGAGTGAACCCAGATCAAAAGAGCCACCATGAAAGGTCAACGGCGTTCTAGAGGTGGGATTGTTTGACATGTTTGAATTGGTCCGTGTTATCTATTCTTCCCACTGCATGGCGAGCCCCTTTAGGACAGACACCTGCGAAGTCACCTTCCTACTCCTTGTTCCCTGGCTTCTATGGTGGCATTCTACACCCAAACGTGTTCAATAAGCAGAAAATGTCAGAAAATGGATGCTGTTGTGTACCGTCAACTTCAGGGGAAGGACACTGTTACATTTTATTCACTGGCCAAAAAATGAAGATCATAATTGAAAAAAAAAATAATTCTATCGGGCGCCTGGGTGGCTCAGTTGGTTAAGAGACTGCCTTCGGCTCAGGTCATGATCCTGGAGTCCCGGGATCGAGTCCCACATCGGGCTCCCTGCTCGGCAGGGAGTCTGCTTCTCCCTCTGACCCTCCCCCCTCTCGTGTGCTCTCTCTCATTCTCTCTCTCTCAAATAAATAAATAAAATCTTAAAAAAAAATAATTCTATCAAACAAAATGAAACATTTGAGCTGGTTTTAATCAATGGACAGTGAGACCCTCAGCCCAGGGTCCAATGTAAGCCACATGCCCTAATGCTCCCTGGCTTCTACGCAGTGACCTTTGGGTTGGCCATCCACGCGGGTTCCAAACAACCTCTCCTCCCCAAATGTATCAAAGAGCTGGGATTGTAAAATCCGGGAAAGACATTTTAGAAATGATAAACAACCCTGAGGATTTGAGTATTTATTCTAGGCTGCTTATGATGACATATTTTTCTAACACTTGTCCGGGTGCCAGGTAATGGCAGGGTGGAAAATCACATTCCCCAAATAAGTGAAGGGTGTGTCACCCTGAACCGCCTCCATCTCTAGCCAACTCTATCACTAGCTGAAAAAGAGACTTTAAAGGTGCAAGAGAGATTTAATTCCTCTCAAAATGTCTTTTAAGAGCCTTATGTTCCGAGAAGGCTTCTTTTTCTTCCTTTCTCTTTTTCTTCCTCTCTCTTTTTCTTTCTTTCTTTCTTTCTTTCTTTCTTTCTTTCTTTCTTTCTTT
>NW_023270855.1:21722991-21735557 GCF_011800145.1 Mirounga leonina
CTTTCTTTCTTTCTTTCTTTCTTTCTTTCTTTCTTTCTTTCTTTCTTCTTTCTTTCTTTCTTTCTTTCTTTCTTTCTTTCTTTCTTTCTTTCTTTCTTTCTTTCTTTCTTTCTTTTCTTCTTTCCTTCCTTCCTTCCTTCCTTCCTTCCTTCCTTCCTTCCTTCCTTCCTTTTCTTCTTCTTCTTCTTTTCTTTCTTTCCTTTTTTTTTGACAGCCCATGCTCAGTGTTTGCTAATTTGTGATCTTTCGAAATGTCTAATGTGTTTTCAGGCCTTCTGTGTACCTTTAGTGAGAAAGGTTTCTCTGCTTAATTAATTTGCATTCTTTTTTTGTTTGCCAGACAGTGTCTTCTGCTAAAAAATCTTTTTTTTTTTTTCCTTCTAGGAAGCAAAGAAGGAATTGGAATAATTTTGCATGTCAGTTTTGGAACATTTTATTTGGATAATTTGAGGTTTGAGCTGGTGAGAAGACACATAGGAATCAGATTCCTCTCATTTTCTAACACTGCGTTTCGTATTCTCTGGAAGATTCACTTGGTGTTTTCTATTAAAGTCTGACTTGAAATTGGGATTCCAGAAGGAAGCGTGTATACCTTCTAAGCACACTGCCACTTTCCCATTGTAAAATAACCCAATATAAAGTTTCAAACACTATACAAATTAGGGATGGTCATTAAAATAGTCACCCAAGATGCCTGTATGTTTTCCTCTCAAGTAATTAAATTTACACATGGAAGTTAAAAGCTGCCACAGAAAAGGAAACATAATTTGTGTAAAAATCAGGGCTGGGAAGTTGTCGCTCCTCACTGAAAATTACAATTCTCATAGCTTGTGGAACTGTAATACCGACTTCATGCTGGTCAAGTAAGAGACCATTATTACTGACAAGGAAAACCAGGAGATTTGCAATTATGACTTTGTTCAGTTAGAGGTTGAAAAGTGCAGACAATTTATGCCAAATACATCTGATGTCCTGCATTTTTTGATGTTATTAATAGACCTGGCTTTCACATTTGCTGAAATTTGCATGAGGTATGCCCTAGCTCTGGGGAAGAGAGAGAAAAAAAAAACCAAACTTGTGTTTCAGGGACCAACTAAGCCCACAACCTCCAGAGAACATGGAAAACTGGTTCCTTTGGGGCCAAAGAATGTTTCTGAAAGATGTCAGAGATGTCACGCAGGGGAAGACCGTTTTCTCCTTCTTGAATGTCCGGTTTTGAGCATTTGAAGAAAATGATGGTGTGTTCCAGGATATACACAAGTAGACCATCTCATTCCGTTTCAAGGGAAAGTGACCTATGCAGTCATACAGGGTCTTATGTGCAGAAGGGCCTGTGCTTACTCTGGTACTCTGCTGTTTCCACTCTTGAAATTTTAAGTAATTTTAGCTTTGAACCTGTGCTTTGCAAGTGAAGGTCCCCATGGGATGGCAGACCATGCATGAGAACAGAGGAAGTGTATGTCATATGTGTGTTCCTCCTTGCCACCTTATTTCCATATAACCTTCGAGAAGCCCCTGGAACACAGAATTTTGGGGGAGGGCGGGTCCTTGGTACATGGGCATTCAGTGAGACTTAAAGTGAGTAGAAAGGGAGTATGTTATGGAAGCCCCAAGTTCCAGAGAGTATTGGGAGAATGTGGGTGAATCAAGAAGTAAAATAAAAATAGTGGAGTTGGTTTTGTGCCATGTTTCTCTTGTGGTAAGAATGAGGTACATGCATAGATAAGAGCTATGAAATATAAATTGTGTGATTTTGGTGATTCTATGCATGACTTAAATGCTCTTATATTTGCATTTAAAACTGGAAGAGGCACATACAAAGATGAATGGTAAAAATCGTACTAATGATTTAATTTTAACTTTACTAAGAACAATATTAAATGGCAAACAAAAAGCACTAGAAGTTGAGAGAGAGAGAGAGAGCACTGAAGAAAGGAAAAAGAAAAAAAACCTATATTTTAGTATCTTTAGATTGGTACTTTTCCTCTACTTTTTGAGCAAGAGCCCCTGCACTTTTATTTTATACTCACCTGCAAACTCCTAGCTGGGGTTGATTAGGATGATAGAAATCACACTAGTTATTTCAGTGGAGATAATTTAACATAAGGAATGCTATAGGGAACTGGAGAAACAGGCATGGATGGGCTGAAAAGGCAAAAAGAGGACATGGAGGTAATTTGGGTAGTCAAAGCAGGCAATGAACAATCACCACTACTATGGCAAGGAGAAAAGGGATGAGCTGAGGTCATCGACACCCAGGAGCCCAGAGAATGAGCCTTGTAGAATGGGGCCCAGATGGCTAAGGAAGGACACTGGCCAGCTGGTGCTGGGACCTCAAAAGCTCAGAAGAACAACCACACACAGCCAGGTGCAGACCTCTGAGGAGCAGACACTGCTTCTTGTACTGGTACCTCTGATGGAGTACAGTGAGGCTGGTTCTGGAAAATGGACCAATAGTCCTGGAGCCGACTGCTGCTGCAGGAGTAGCTCCAAGAAAAGGAGCAAGGCCCTTCTGCTTCTTGTGCCTTTGAGTTTACTTTCAGAGCTCCTGATCGGTTGACCTACTAGGAGCTTATCTGCTAAAGGAAAAACATCATTTGTAGAGCCCCAGTGTCAGTGTCACAAAGAGTTGGAACTGAGAGACTCCCTTAATAACCAGAACATCAGTGAACCATGTTGAGAGCTCTGGGGTATTCAGGGTTTCTTACAAGAGCCAAGTTTTCATTGGTGGCTACATGCAGAGCTCTAAGGGTCATCCTGAGTAATTGATGAGAAGTATCCCATATGAAGGCTGAAGATATGGCTCATCTAGGCTTACCCACTTCTGGCCATAGTCACTTCTACTCTCTTCCATGTCAGGCCCCTTCTCACCTCAGGATACTCCCAGGTCCAGAGCACCCTTCTCCCAGATGTTCCCATGGCTACCTCTTCCCTTTTTAAGTCTCACCCACATACTTCCCTGATAGAGAGGCCCCTCTTGACCTCAAACCCAAACAGCAACTTTCTCTCTGGCCTTGAGGCCCTCCCCACCTCACTATATTCTTTTGTCTGTGCAATTATCAATATCTACAAATATGTGCTTGCTTGTTTAATGTCTTCTCTGTGCTAGCATGTCAGCAACATGGGAAGAGAGAGTTTATCTATCCTGTCCAGTGCTTAGATGTTGCCTGGCACGTGATAGGTACTAACTAAAATATTTGCTTTTAATTCCAAGTGGGAAAGAGTCCTATAGCAAGTATTTTCCATCATTAATATTATTAGGTGTAAGTGGAAGGTAGAGCTAGATTATGGTACTTTGCTAAAGTGGTATTATGACCATAGAAAATTCTATTTAAAGAAATATATAACTGAGGATTAAATACACTTACTTCGTTGCAACTTTCTACTTGAGGTGGTTCCTGATGTGTGTGTGTGTGTGTGTGTGTCCAGACATACTTTGGAATCTAGAGTTTTCAGTGATGCAGTTGAAGAGTCAAAAGACTCAAAAAATGTTTTTTGGACAACCCAAATGTCCACCAGTTGAATGGATATAATGTGGTATATCATATAATGGAATATTATTTGGTTATAATAAGGAAACAAGTACTGATATGTATACAACATGGATGAACCTTGAAAACAGTTTGCTAAGTGAAAGGAGCCAGTCACAGAAAACCATACAGAATGATTCCATTTATATGAAATGTCCAGAACAGGCAGGTTTATAAAGACAGGAAGTCAATTCGTGGTTGCTAAAGGCCACGAAGGTGGTGGTGGGGCAAGAGAAAATGCTGGTGTGTTCCAGGATATACACAAGTAGACCATCTCATTCCGTTTCAAGGGAAATATGAAAAAAATGAGTGACTTGGAATCCATGAAGGTGTAGATGTGTGGATTCTAAGTTATAATTTAGATGATGTAGAGAGGTTACAGGGTAATAGGCTGGTGCAGGCAATGCTGTTTGGATTTTCAGTTTGATAGGCTTTGTATGTATGTGATCAGCTGATAATGCCTGGAGATATTCTTGTGTCCGGCCCTGCAGAGAAGGATCCCTCCAGCCCTCTGCTGGGACAGCCTGTGGTGACTGGGACATGCACCAATTGGTTCATGGTGGAATTCAAGTGGCCAGAACCTTATTTCTGAATCACAGTTCCTGCTCTGACAGATAGGGGGCGTGGTGACCCGTGGTCAACCTGGGCATACTCCTCTTTCCTCCACCTTCAATCAGTGGTCAGTGGTACTTAAGGTGTAGGTGCCAGGCAAGGCGTATCAGCATCACCTGGGAGCTTGTTAGAAAGGCACATTCTTGGGCCACATCCCAGACCTATTGAATCAGAAACTCTGGGAGCGGTGGCCATTAATCTGTGTTTTAACAAGTCTTCCAGGTGCAAGCTACAGTTTGGGAACCACTTCTTAATAACCTACCCGAAGTGGAAATCTCTATCATCTTTAACAGTTCCTGGCCTGTGGGCCTTCATTTTCTGCCACCTTGGCATTAAAGGTGGCAGGAAGTGACAATAAACTTAAAAAAAAAATTCCTATCAGGTAAGACTTTGTTTTTGTGGGAGGGACTGCTCAGTTAGGGGAAAAAAAGCCCCATGCTTTTTGCATTGTTGGGTAGAGAACCTGTCCTCCTTGGGTGATGTGATAGAACATGACTGATGAGCAAGTATAGCCTGGACAGTCAGAGAAACCCTCACTGAAGAAGCGACACTTAAGGGGACCTGGAGGGCCAAAAAGGCATTAGACTTTCAAAGATCAGGAGCAGTGTCCTTCTGTCTTCCTACCCTCTTCTCTATTTCAAATCATCCTTCACATGGATGACAAGTTAATATACTCAAAGCACCTGTTTATTCATGCCACACTTCTGTTCCAGAAACAAATATGGCTCCTGCCCAGAGTCTATAACACCCCCAGATTTAGTCTGCGTTCCTCCATGGGACACATGCTACCCATCTTTCCTATCCAAGAGTCCATTTACATTCTTCTCACTTTGCTCAAGTGTTCATCCTGCCCACATGTGCTTTTCTTCCCCATACCTATCTGAAGGCTATCTACCTACAACTGTGTCACTATATTAAATAATCATATCAATCACTCTGCTTTTACAAAGCCCTTCTATATGACCAATACTTTTTCTTAACCTAAAACCTATTAGCATCTCTATGCATTGTCCCCATTACACTATTTATACGTTGCTTTATAATTGTTGCTTTAAATTGTAAGAAATGCTTCCCCATATGTATGCAAGCACATATACATCCATTCCACCCCCCAGGTATTGTTAAGATTCGGATCCGATTCAAGTATTCATTTTTGTTTTCCCCGAGTCTACATAGTAGGTATTTAATGAAGGTCTATCAAATTCAAATAGGAAAATGTGTCTTTAAGTAAGTATTCTAAGGAAATTATTGCGGCAGGGTTAGTGCCAAATTCACTTTTCCTTAATAGCAATTTCAGTTTGGTGTGTCTTAAACAAACAACAGAGGTAGGGTTCACAGGAGTCACAGAAAGAACAGGAAGACCCCTGCTTCAGATGAAAGCGTTTCCGAAAGAGATCAACAGAGTAGATTTTTCAGTATTAGTGATTTCATAAATAAGAATAAAAAAGGAAGGGAAGGAAGAAAACCAAGAGAGATGAGAGACTGCAAACAAAGTAGAATTTTAAAAAACAGAACTATGAATTAAGGGATTCAGTATTTTTTAAAATGATCATAATAGCAATATGTATACACACACACACACACACACATATATTTAAATTACCTATTTCTAACCTCCCAGTTTTCGAAAGTTTACTACAATGTAATTGCCCCAGAAGAAGGACAATTTCCAAATTACTACATAAATGGCAAAAGTCAAGGTTCGGACACAAGTCAGACACCTGCTAGCTCACAAGTGTGATCTTAACAAGCTTTCCCAGCATCACTGTGCCCATTTCAGAGCAGTGTATGTTAAAGTACCAAGCGACCCTGTGTGCCTTAGAAAGTGAACCAAAGGCCAGGGGGCTGCAGTGCAGAGCGCTGGCTAAGAAGAGCTTAGGGTTGCAAATGAGGCTGCTGTTGAGTCAGACAGCTGGTGTCAAATCTCTGCTCCACCCCTTACCAGCTGTTGGCCTCAGGCAATTTACAGGACTGCTCCCGAGCTGAGTTTGACAACATCTCTGAGGTTGTTGGGAGACTAAAAGAGATACAGCAGGGGAAGCTCTTAGCATAGGGTTTGGCAAGTAATAAACACTCAATAAATGCTAACTGTTGTACAAAGAGGGGGTCTTTCTGTCTAACCACCAGATGACATTTCCTTCCTTTTGGGTTTGCAGATTCATTGCAGGGAATATCAAGCTATCTGCTATCTCACAGCAGAGGACTGCTTTCATGTTTCAGTTTTATGAGTTTCCTGGCTATCTGAGTGCTAGGAAATCCTTCATTTGACCAATGTGCCAAGCCCATTTCCCTGCTAACAAACAAATGACAAGAGTCTCCTACTCCAAAATAAAACAAAGCCTGAGAACTAAGGCATTTCCGCAAAGAATAATGAGCACATCAAGCACATATTTTCTGCCACAGTCCAGGTGGCCTTCAAGGCAGGTGACAGCAGGGGCCATGATGGTATTAACTTCATAAGAGTAGATAAGTCAGCGGGAGCTACTCAATCACTTGACAGAAGTCAATTCAGAAGGCATCTGAAATGCCTGGCTTTAAAGATAATCATGTTAGGAATCAAAAAGGGGTCTAATGTTTGAGTCATGCCTTTCAAATGCAACAAATCATTATACCTGTCAAGATTTATGGACAGATGTATTTATGTTGACACTGGACCACTAATACTTTGACAAATGAGGGGCCTTGACATATACAACAGATACGTCTATGTCTGTTTCCCAATTCAAAAAAAAAGGGATGAAGTAGTGAATCATGACAAGCTGGTGATGTGGGCTGGCATGGCTCTGGGGGGCTCCTGCTGTCCTGGCCCCATCACTGCCCGTTGCCCATTATGGCAGGGCCAAACAGTGTTCAGGCCCTTCTCACTGATGAATAGGACTAGAAATGGCTGAGATGAAAGTCTAATAAAGAATGAACTCCCATGGAGGTTACCCACTCCCAGAAATGAGTCTGATTCCCTAGCCTCAGAGCATCTGTGGCCCTCTGTGAAGGAAGGGAGAATTTGATAAGCAGCTGAGAATCTGAGTGTGGTGATGTTGTCGTGGCCTCAGATTCTAACTTTATTAAGGAGCCTAATTCTTATCAGTGATTTAAAGTCAAGGCTTGATTCATACCCAAACACTTGGGGAGAAATTTGCTGTGGAAAAAAGAAGTCTCTAAAGAGACAATTAGATTTATGATGTATCATCAGGAATTTGATAAACTCACAATGGTCAGAAGGGACCTTAGATGAGATTCATTAATGTAACAGGATCTATGGCGTTAATGACTTTTGCAGATGGAATTTTATTTCTACCTGCTTGTTTTTGGATACTGTCCCCTGAAGTTTTGTTTTTTTTTTTTTTTAACCAACTCATATCTCTTGCCTTAGGTAAGTCCAATCCATAGTAATTTAGTTCCTGGATTCAAAGAAGGGATTTCTTTATTATAGGACAACTCAATGTGCACCAAGATTTTGCCTGGAGGAAACAGAGCCTTGAATGATGACAATGAGCTTCTTTATAGAGACAGAGATTAGACATGGGTGCTGTGGCAAAGAGGGAGAACTTGGCTCCACAGACTTCAGCAGATAGCTTGGGTGGAAAGCAAGGGTTGAGTCAATGTATCTCTATGCTTGTGCACAAATAAATACACACACCCCTTCTGAATTTAGTTGTGACTGTGAGAAACAGAACAGTAAGTGGAGTTCTGCAGGGTATAGACAACAACTACCTCAACATTCACTCATTCATTCAAAAAAATACATATGAACACTTACTGTGCTCCAGACAACACACTAAGGTCTGGAGAAGCCCTAGCAGAATATGGCAGGTAGCAGTATTCTTGCAATCAAGGTGTGGGTGGTGTGAGGGGAAGGACCATCAAACAATGAACACATAGGCAAATAAAAAAAATAAATGCAGTGTGAGTAAAAGCTGTAAAGAGGATAAAGACTGTGGGGTAGAGAGCATTATGGAGGGGGGAGCTCCTTTAGGTAAGAAGTTTAAGGTCACTTTTGTAAGATGACTAAGAAGATCAAGAGAAGGCAGAATGGAACAGCCATGCCCAAAGCCGGTGTGCTAGAGAGTGGGACCAGCAGGTGTAAAGGCTCTGAGATAGGCAAACACTTGGCTTGTTGGAGGAAAAGAAATGAAACTGAGCATGACAGAGGAGGTACAGTGAGTAAGGACCAGGAGTGGAGAGGATCCACTGAAATGGTTGACACTTAGGAGTGGTATCATCTGATTTCAATGAATAAAATATATATATTCTGATTGCTCTGCCAGTGATTGCCTGGAGAGAGGTAAGAATGAGCGTAGGAAGATTTGGTGACTACCTGGTAATTTAGGCAAGGTAACAGCAGCTTGGACCATATGGACACCAGGCAGATGGGGAGAAGTGGATGGATTGGGGATTTATTTTGGAGTCAAAGGACTGTAACTGCATAGTCAGTTCTTCTAAGGTTGCAATTCTTTTTCTAGTAAGCATCTAAGATTTATATGGAGATTAATGAAATGGTACCCACACAGTGCTTTGAATTCCTTGGAGGGAAGCAAGGCATTATTTTCTTTACTCATATTATAAATTTATTAACTTTTAGCTCCTATACCGAGGTAGGTATTTCACTAACAACTGGGGTCTCATTTAGCTCACCAGGTGCCCACGTTAAACAAAGGTTATATTATTATTGGAGTTATTATTAGAAAAACATAATAGCTCATGTTGAATACCAATAACAAAACTTAATTTCATGTAACTTCAGCAAGCAGCTTTAGTTATGGGGCATGGGTGAGTGAACTCAGCGATCATGTTTCTGATGCTCAATGTTTGCTTCTCTTACTGGCTCGAAGTGGGTTTGGGATCCTGAGTGATTCCAGCCCAGTTCATTCAGAATGATAGCTTTCACAGTGGTCAAACCAAAAATTTCTTCAGAATTTAAAATTAATCTCTTGAGGAAGTGAGGGATAGCATATTGATAGGGCAAAAGAAAAACCCAAATTAACTAGTCCTTAAGAAGCAATTAAACCCAAGAAGTTTGGTTATAGGAGGAAGGCAATTTTAGAATAGGCTTATGATTACATTTAACAAAATATAACAAAATAATATAATAAATGTAGGAAGAATACACAATAGTATATTTTGCATAGTTTGGATGTGGACAAAATCAGAGTTAATATATTACCTGAGAGCATTCTAATCCTCCCCCTCCTTAAGCCCTCCTCCTCTAAAACTGGACTGTACCAGACATAAATTTCATAGTTAGTCGCAAGCACCATCACTTAATGGTTGTTTTTTCAAAACAGTAGACCCTGCAAACCAAATAATATGTCTTAAATGAGGCAAGTGTATGTAGAAATACTGGTTAATATCCATGTTGAACAGGGTAAAAAATATTCTTTAATACAGACGTGGCACCTATTGAGGATTTAGTCATCACTGTTAATATGTGTGTGTGTCAGTGAACTACACTGGAAGAACGTGGAGATGAATGCCTTCTGAAAGTTAGGAATTCAGTATATGCTTGAGAGATGGCTGTTACCAGCGTTAATCCAAATAATAAGTCAAATGGGCAGAAGAAGAGTGATAAGTTGTGAACTCCTGAAAAAGTGAAACATCCTTAGCTTTTTCCAGGCCAGGCCCTTGCTCTCATAGTCCATGCTTCCTTTCCTACAGATCCTCAGTTGCCTACCCAAGTATTATTCTTTTCTTGATTTTATTTGGGGTGACTATGTGCTTGGAACGCCCCCCCCCCCCCCCCCAGTTTCCCAGCTTCCCTTGCAGCTAGGTTTGGCTCTGCTACACAGTTCTGGCTAAGGACCTGCAAGTGGAAATCTGTAGGGATTCCAGAAAGGTGCTGTTTTCCTAATTTAAAAAAGCCAGACTTGACTGGCAAGTCTTTTTAAAATTTTGAGCCAAATCCCCTTTGTCCTCTTTCTCTCCTTTGTGCCAGAAACATGGATGTGATTCCAGAGAAGGAACAGACATATTGACAACATGAGGCATCAAGCATGAGGACAAATGCTAACTCCCTAAGGATGGTGTGGAAGTTAGAAAGAGCCTGGGCCTGGCCTACATTGTTGAGCAGCAGTGGCCATCCCAGGCTGCCTGCTTCCAGATTTGTTAGTACATTTCCAAGCCACACTTGCTGGAGCTCTCTGTTACTTACACACTATCCTGAAGCACTCAGGTGGACCTTCAGCTTTCAGCTCATTTGCACTGTAAGTTTCCTGAAGGCACGAACAGAGCTTTCTTCATCTCACTCTTCTCCATGGTACTTGGCTTAAGGCAGGAATAGTCAAGTAATTCCAGATTGTAAAAAATGATGGAAGAAATTGAAGGCTTCTTTTATAGCAGTGATTCTTAAACAAGATCACACATCTGATTCCCCATGGGTGTAAATGTGTAGAAATAAACACACACAAACATATACAATGTACCTACTTAGGCCCCATCTCTAAACATTCAGATTCAGAAAGTCTGAGATGGGACCTTAAGCATCTGTCTTAAAAAAAAACCAAACCCCTACCCCCACACACAAACACAACACAATAAAAAACCAAAGGTCTATAGGTGAGATTGAAATCCTCTCTTCATACAATTTCCAGGAAACTTGGATTTAAATTTTTGTACTGTATATATCCATCCATCTCTGTCTCTGAAAATACTCCCCTCCAGAAAAGTCCTACCATTCATGGGCTTCCTAAACTTTTCAGTCATATTTGGAAACTTAGTGGCAAGAACTTTTTCCTCCATTGCCCCAATAATGAAACATGGTTTATTGTTATACCCAGAGCATTTTCTATTTTAGCCATTTGAGAAGAACACAAGTGAAAACAATCAGGAGTTCAATCATGAATAACCAGTCCAGAGAATTTTCAATGGGAAAGCTTCAAGAGTGTGCCTAGCAAGGAGTTATAATTATTGCATCCCTTAAGTAATTAAAAAATTTCAAGGTGGCTTAATAGTGGTTGTCTCTGGAAGGGTTAGCATAGGGCCATGGGGGCATCCAATCAAGTAGGGGTGCCCTGGGGCTTTGGAGTGGAACTATTTTTAAAAGTAGGTGGTAGGTGCATGGGTATTTGCTGTTGATATCCTTGTGCATTAGAAATATGCTTGTATATAATCATTCATTAACAACATTGAGCAATTCAGGCAAAGGATACTGGAACTTTTCTTTGATCAAAGAATATAGACAAGACAGAGGATCATAGGGGAATGGAGGGAAAAATGAAACAAGATGAAACCAGAGAGGGAGACAAACCATAAGAGACTCTTAATCTCAGGAAAACAAACTGAGGGTTGCTGGACTGGAGAGGAGTGGGAGGGATGGGGTGGCTGGGTGATGGACATTGGGGAGGGTATGTACTATGGTGAGTGTTGTAAATTGTGTAAGACTGATGAATCACAGACCTGTACCCCTGAAACAAATAATATATGTTAATTTAAAAAAGTTATCCATTAAAAAAAAGAATATAGAAGCAAAACAAAACAATACCCAAATAAACAAAGTGTTTCACACAAATTTTCCCTAACAGTGAATGATTCCAGTTACCAGTTTTCTTTTCTACTGCCTTAGCACACAAATATTACTGATTAAGGGAGTCTTCTACAATAAAATGTAAACCCTGGCTACATAAGATAACTCATCTCTAAAGTAAGTAGTGTTTTATTTAGAGCAGCAAGGGTATAATGACTTTCCATTGACACTCAACTTATGAAAGAGAGGCAGGTCATGCAAGGTTGTACATCTATCTTGTTTTATTTCAAAACAAATTCTGTTTTTATTTTCCCCTCTTGGACCACGCTTTCCAATGATCTGCCCCGCAGCGGAGAGATGCAAAAGTGGACAGATCCCCGCAGAGCAGGCGAACTCACAATGGTATAATTTTAAAAGCTGCTTACTTCCTATCCAACCCTACATCCTCTTCAGAGTTGGAGCCGAGTTAGACATTTGCAGGCATGCCTTTCCTTCCTTCCTGAAAACAATGGAGGCTGAAGCAAGGCAATGACGGGTAGCAAAAGTATAAGGGGTATGCTACCTCCATGGAGAGTCTGCAGCTGACAATGCTAATTGATTATGAAACTCTTTCCTATTGAGTCGAATAGTGGACTCAGAGTCTACCACACAGCGCTGCAAATAATCCCTACCAACCTGTTGGAGATGACAAACTACATGGACATATTTACTACCATGGGTGAAAGTTGAAGATCAATTTCCCAGGTGAGGGGGGAATAATGAGTTTCCCAGCCACACACTCATGCTTCTCCTTTGTGCCCCTCCATCTGGCAATGTTAGCCATCTGGCTTGTAGGTTTTTGAGATGATAGAGACCATGTCATTGAATGAGATGACTTCCTCCTAACTTCCTTAAAACTCCCAGAACAATAGTTCTCAAATTTAGTATGCATTAGAAGGACTTTGTGCCTCCCCCCTCCCCTTCTCCCC
>NW_023270855.1:21735657-21843936 GCF_011800145.1 Mirounga leonina
GAAGGACTTTGTGCCTCCCCCCTCCCCTTCTCCCCCCTTCTCCCCCCGCCCCCCCCCCCCCATAGATTCAGGTGGTCTAAGGTAGGGCCTGGGTCTTCCACAGTCAGCACTTTCAAAAACATCATCTCTGGATTGCTCTTCTTTCTCTTTGGAGTGAGAGTCATTTTTGGTGGCTCTGGGGACTCAAAGGGGTACCACATAAAAGGTGAAGTAGGTATCTCTGCTAGTCCTCACTGCTCCTACCTGTTTGGTTGAGACCTAAAAGTTCACACCAGACAGAAAAACTTGTCCTAATTCTTCCTGCCACTGATGTACTCACTGATTCACCTCAAAAACAGTGAATTACTGACACATAGTAGATTCTCAAAACCGTGTTGAATGGACAGATGCCCGAGTCCAATTTTACTTCAAGAAAGAGCTCTTCTTAGAGGTCTCCTGAGATGTATTTGATAGTTTTTAGAAGTCTTTGATCTGCATCACTTCTTTAAACACTTTTGCAGGAACAAAATTATAAAGGTCGTCTCAAGAGGCTACCCTAAAGTCCTTGCTGTCAGTTGCAATGTGCTTGGAGTGACTTGATCAAGGAGCCTCTCTACTGCTTGGATACCTATTCTGGATAACTGAGACGAGTGTGGCTGTTAGCTGGCCCCAGAGCACAACCACTGTCTGACAACGTCTTTTGTTGCACAAGCTGCCCACGATGCACTAAAGAACAAAGCTTGGAGCAGATGTTGGCATGAGAGCTGTCCAGTTGAAAAACTGGCTCCACGTCAAATTTAAAATAGGACTTTATAAAATAGATCACACTTGTTCTGTGACAGTTACTCACATGTCTCGGCATCACTCAAGGGTGCCAGCTGCTTTTTACATAGGGAAGGAATTGGCTGTATTCTGTCTTTGTAAACTTGAATGCCATATTCTCAGGAAGAGCTCATGCCACATAACTGTAGGACATCACCTGACACACCTCCGAATGGGACGTAAGCCATCCGCTACCACAGGGTCCACCTGTCCTCCAGGGACAAGAGAACTGTCCAGATTCATGGGGAGTGGACATCCAAATAATGCCCAGTTAAAATTGATTCAGATTTCATCTCAATTCAGTTCAGTACAACTTATTGCGCACCTGCCATTTGCGAGGCTTTGTTCAGGGCCCTGGGGATATGGTGGCAATTCAGCCAAATGGGGTCAGGCCTCACAGAGCTTTTAATCAGGTGCAGGAGTTCTCACCTCTTCTATGCCATAGAGCCCTTTCGAGGTTTAGTGAAGACTATGAACCTCTTCTTAGGATATTAGTTTTAAATACATTAAATACATGGGGTTATAAAGAAAACCAATGATAATGAAATTGTCTAAATAATTTAAAAATTTTGCTATAATAATATATGTGTTTCTTTATGAACGTATTAAATAAATTCTTGAGGCATGTCTTATGACTACCATAATAGTGATGAGCATAAATATTTCAAGAGATCAGTAATAACTGTAATGTGTTATGAAGTATCTATGATCCTATTGTTGACAAAATCACAGCTGCTGTTACTACTGTGTTTTGTTGCCTCCATTCATAAAGGAAGGAAATGATGAATTTCAGTTTGAGGTCAACGAAAAAAAGATGTCACTTTTTTTTCCCAACTACGTCCATAAAATATCCTCCCCCGCCCCCGAATTTCTATTAATGGACCACTTGGAGATTAGTCAGGTCAAGTGAAGAACTCCTGGAGATAGAATAGACAATGAATTTGGTTATTCATCATGCCATAGCTCTATCTACATATCCATATAGAAGTAAAATATAATGCATGGCAGGTGTTGTGATAGGAGAGTACAGGAGAGTACAAGTGTCACCCAATGTAGCCATGAGTGGAGGAAGGCTGGGACATTTGGAAGAAGTAAAAGGTAGGTTGGGACATAAAAATGAAGTTAAGCCCATGGAAGGTATATAAGGAGAGGGAAGTCAGTGCTGTTTCAGACAAAAGAAATCATACGTACAAACTCCATAAAGTAAAATAGAGCATGCATGGGAGGGATAAGAGAAGTTTCTGGGGCTGGACTGTGGAATGGTGAGGTGTCTGGTTGGGAAGAGTTAAGAGTAGAGAGTGGTGAAGATGCTAGATCAGGAGGGGAGGTACTCCATGCTAAGGAGCTGACCTCCATCTTAAGAGCAGTGAGAAACCATGGTTGGTTTTCAGGAAGTGTGTTAATTTAGAAGATCACTTTCACTACTATGTGGAAAGCAGCTCATGTGGGGTAAACAGAAAGAAGCAGAGAGACCGTTGGAAGGCTGCCGGGCTAATTTGGTCACTGATTTGATGTGGGAGTGAGCAGGACTCTGGGTGTATGATGGTGTCTTTACTGAAATTGAGACTGCAGAAAGCGATGTGGATTGAGAGCAAGGGAGAAATACTGAATGTGGTTTTGAGCGGGGTAAATTTCACATGCTTGTGAAAAACTCAAGTGGCCATAACCAGTATGCACTTGTATATCTGCATAGAATCTGATGCACAGAAATAAAATATGGGCTGGAGATGTAAATTAAACTAATCCTTTTCTTGTTGGATACCAAATGAAAGATTCTAAAATTGGCGAAAAGCTATATTGAATCACATATTATGTAATTATTTTTAAATACCATTTAATGCTATGCACCAGACATAATATATAATTTGGATGTGTTTTCTCTGTCTTTGAAGAACTGTACGATTGTGCTAACTTCACAGACAGGAAAACCAATACTAAGAGAGGCTAAGTAATTTGTAGGTCATACAGTGAGTAAGAGACAGAACCAGACTTTAAACCAGGTCATCAGATGCCCAAACCCAAGCTCCTAAATAGTGTATTCTAGGGATTCCCTAACTACCTCCCATGAGAAAAAAGCATAACATTCTATTAACAGAAAAGACAATAGAAATTTCAGACTTTCTCTTTCTCTTGCCCTAAAAAGTCAACAAATTCTACAAAATTTTCTGCACGTTTTCATTTGAGGTCTCAGCTTATATCTAGTAAAATCATTTTTATTTATTTATTTTAATAAAGATTTTTATTTATTTGAGAGAGAGAGAGAGAGCACACAAGCAGGGTGAGCAGCAGGCAGAGGGAGAAGCAGGTTCTCCCCTGAGCAGGGAGCCCAATGCAGGACTTGCTCCCAGGACCCCAGGATCATGACCTGAGCCGAAGGCAGACGCTTCACCAAGTAAGCCACCCAGGCACCCTCTAGTAAAATCTTTTAATTCATTTTATTCGTTTGTGTCATATGTACTCAGTACCTATTTATCAAATGAATGGAATCAAACTTCACCTGAGTTAGATTCATTAAGGAAGAAGAATATGCATGAACATTTTATGAATTAGGTAGAATTATGTTTGTTGCAAGAGACATAACCCCACAAACTTGATTCAGATTAGTTTAAGGGGGAAAACAAAGGATTATTTCCTGAATAATGGAAAAAATTATTTTCTCTTCAGGATGGCTGGATCCAGGTATTGTTCAAATGATGTCACTAGATTTGGTCTCCGCTGGTCCTTCACTGGGCTGAGCTTTTCACAAGGCTACTTCCAGTAGCTCCAGGTTGACATCCTCTTGGATTCATTTCCAGGAAAAAGAGCTTCTTTATTCCAGTCATTCCAATATGATTCTTTGAATTGCATCTCTTTGGTCTGGCTGGGATCATACGCTCAGTTTGAGCCAATCTCTGTGGCCAAGAGGAAAGACTCTGATGTCTGGCCTGGTCTGAGTCATGGGTCCACCCTTCAAGTGTGGGCGAGGATGAGGGTCCTCCCAAAACCATATGCACTAAGGGGATTAAAGGGGTGGGACCTCCCCCAAAATGCAGCCTCTGCTAATAGTAAAGGGAGGAATATGTGCTGGGCAGGCAAAAACAACAGATGTCCATTACATTTGGCCACAGCAAAATAAGATTCTGGTTTGTCACAAAGAATGCAGTTTTCATATAAATATCTTTGTGTCTAGAGATAAGAATATTTCGACAACAGTAAGTTCCATAGTTAACTCTTCAATCACCAGGTGCTATTTCATGAGTCACTTTCTGGTTTTAACTAGAATTGAATAACATAACCAAGACATAAAACTTTAAGGGCACTTAACTACAAAAAATGAAAACAACCATAAGCAATGTTATCTGGCCTACTGTCAGGAATTTCTAAAGCTACATACTCTGTGATTTAACGGAAAAAAAAATCATCCCTGACACCAGTGCAACTTCTGTGTGAAGAATAAGTGACTAATCTTAGAGCAGAATAAGAAAACTCACCCTCATTACCTAAAATCTATTTGGTTCCTGATTTTGGATAGTGTGAGTTATCACTGTGAGGGGAAACCTATACTGGATTTAGGTTAATGATTCTCTATTCTTTAGGTAGAATAACTTTCACTTTTTGGTGTATCCTCATCAACATCAATGACATACACAATTATGTAAATGTAACATTTAACAAAATAAGAACAAAATTCTATCCGTTAGAGATGAACTATAACATTCTCAAGATGTGTGACAGTGTTAGTTTTGTTTAGAAGTAAAAGCAAAAGAAGGAGTAACTAGCTACCTAATAGAACTCATTAAGTAAATATGTCATCGTCATTAACACTGTATTTCTGTGGTGCCAATATTAGGATGCCCTGGGATGACAGATGTCTAGACATTTCATAAAGAATAAGTTCATCTCACAACAAAGCAGAGCAAAATTAGACTAAGGCTTTTCTTTTCTCCCTCTCCCTTTTTTGTTCTTGGCACCTAGAGAGAGATTAATTAAAGAAAGAACAATAGGAAATTGTCCCAGGAAACAAGTCAACATAAATATTTCAAGATTGAGAGAGGGAGATTAGTAGGATGTAACTAACACTCATTGAATGCCTACTATGTGCATGGAATTTGGCACTTAAGAAAAAACCCTTTTTATTTTGAAATAATTTTAGACTTACAAAAGAGTTGCAAAGAAAGGTTACAGAGCTCCTATTTGTTCTTTAGCCACCTTCCCCTTGTGGCAACATTGTATACAACCATAGAATGTTTATCAAAATTAAGAAAGTAACTTTGGAACAATACTATTAGTGAAAGTATAGCCTTCATTTGGATTTTACCAGGTTTTTGTTTTGTTGTTTTGTTTTTTGTTTTTTTCCTGTTCCAGGATCTAATCAAGGATTCCACATTGCATTTAGTACAATTCTTTTTAATACTTACATATATGTCCCTTGGTCTGTGTGACTTTCATACAAATGAAAACAACAGTTCCTAAGAACTTATTAAGATTCCCAGTGGCAGAATCTCTAACTTAAAATGCTGTAGTTTTCTCATCCCTATACTGCACTTTACTTATGAATTCATAAATTTAGAAATTTATATTGAGGATATTTTTTTTGCCTAAATATAGTTACCAATTAAAGCACTTAAAATTTGTACTTTCAGAAACTACCCCCTTTAAAGTGTGATAGAGTCATTTTCACAACCTGTATTGATCCAAAACTAGTTGGTCACGGAAATCAATATAACACTATAAGAAAACTACTAGCATTTGATTCATTCAAAAGACAGACATTTCCTTTCAAGATTCTGAACAAATAAACAAGAGGTGGTTGAGCATATCTTGTGGTCACTTGTAGCCTCATGTCCATTCCTGCTTTTCCATGTACCGCCATTTTGAATGGGGGAAGTGAAATGACCTCTTCCCTCTTGCATGTATTCTTGGTGAAAGGACCGCTTCATTTCACGTGATGGTCCCACACTGCAAGCAAGTGAGGAATTACCTTCACCTCCTTCTTACCTGGAGAGAGCCTAGGAGGAGGTACAAGACCTAAGCTCAACCAGTTGCAAATGGTTTCCCAGAACTTTGGATCCTGAGCAGATAACATGAGGATGAAAAGACCATTCAGAAGTCAGCAGCCAGCTCACCATGGCCATTTCTACTATTCAGTCCTGGTTCCTGCTGCCCAGATTTCTATTCCCATCCACTTTTAAGCCAAGTTCTATAACTGCCCATTGATTCTGTGGGTCTGCACCTCAAATTTCCCTCCAAAAAACTCCCTTTTACTTCCATGAACAGAACTGGTTTCTGTTGCTTGTAACCATGTGCTCTAAGAAAAACATACAAGATCTGTGGTCTAAGCATGACTAACTCCATACATGTTTATTAGGATTTGGAGGCCATCAAGATGCTTACTTACCCAATTGTTCCTTTGTTGAAAACTGAATGTTGGCTTCCAGCACTGTGGGCCTGGAACCCAGTGCTGCTTGCTCATTTGGTCATAATCCTCACACTTAGTTCTTGCTGTTTGAATTCTCCCCAGATGATATTCTCTATGTAGGCAGGGCCTTGGCCACCAGCATCTAGCACCATGTTGGACACACAGCAGGCTCCCATGAGATGCAAGGGAAAGAAATGCGTGATTACCAAAAACATTTCTCCCAGTAAAGACACACTGTTTATCCTTAAGAAGTCACATTTTTACCTTTGTGGTAGTTATTTCAGCTTCTAGTGAAGAGCCACCATCTGTGTCCAAATTAGCAAAAGCAGATGCTACTTCACCAAATATTGAAGAAGACCCCTTGAAAGGTGCCAGAAGCACTGTCGTCATGTAGATTGGAAAGTGTTTACCAATTTTTAGTTCACCAGATAAGCCCATATTATTAGTTAGCCTATGGTGCTTTAGAAAGAAGCCACTTCCATATGTCATGTGGAATCTGATGACAAATCATTACAACTTTTAAGGGAGACACTCTTTTTCTCTAGAGTTAAGATGTATTCGGAATCATGGGCTTATATGTGGGGGAAAAGTACCGCCCACCAAAGCCATAACAACACTGCTTAGTAAATGAGGGTGATGTTTCCAACAGGACTGAATTTGACAGCTTTCAAAGCGTTATGTATATTTCTAGGCCCATACATGTGGAGCGCTGACAGCATGTCAGTTATAATTTTTTGTAATAACGTGGACATAATTTATTAGAATTCAAATATAGAATAAACTGAGCACATGATTTGGTCCAAAGTATTAATTTGTCTATTGCTGACAGTTTTGTATGCGTTTTAAGCAGAAATAAAGACATTATAATTGAATAAACGTTTTCCCCTTGCTAACCATGCGCTCTCAGGGTTAACAGCAAGCAAATGGAATAATGTGGAATCCTTGCAAAAGTAACCACAAATAAGACAACCATGGGGGAGAGGTGGGTTTCAGTTTTCCTGGTTGCCTGCCATAGAGGTTTGCTCATATGTGATTGATTGCCCTGGTGAGTAATACCAGTTGGCAGACATTGGTAGCACTTTGTCTTACTTTTGGTGCAGTTGTTAGCTTTTCTATGTTTAGCATGTTTTCATATTTTAATAAGAATTCTGAAGCTATATATATATATATATATATATATATATATATATATATATATATATTCAGCATTAGCCTGAAACTTGACACTTTTGATTCTCAGGTAATTTATAGCTTCATCTGTATTTGACATAACTACAAGATGCTTTCAACATATGGAATTATGCTTGTAAAATTTAACCTTATTACATTCCTTTTCCAGCCCCTGTGCATTTTTTTTTTAATACACATTTACTCTGCATTTTAAACATTTTGATTATATATTGTTAGTGGGGTTGGCATGGTTTTGTAGAAGGCACAGAGGACGGGAGAAAACCAGGGGATACGTGGAGTTGTTTTTTGTTTTTGAGACAATTGACCAGGAGGCTCCATTTCATTTATGAACCGAGATGGATGAGGTACCAGCCTGAAATCCTTTGTGATTTGGCCAACAACATGAGTACCAGGAATGTTTTTACCCCTGCACTAAAGTATCCAATGAGGTGTTGGAAACATGTGGGCTCGCCCAGTATTCTGTGTGGTGCACTTGCTCCCTTCTGGGAGTTGGAACACGTCCACCAGGCAAACCATGTGAAAGGCATGAGCATTCAACAATGGTGTGATGGAAATTTAAATAGGCAAGGACCCGCGCCAAGTTTGCAGAGCATTGTTTTAGGCTGACTTTAGCTCAAGCCAATGAGTGGCTTGGCTTGAGTACTTCAAGGCAGAAGGTGAAAATGGCTTAGGGTTGCCTTGGAAGTCCTGGGAGTTGCTAGATACTTAATAAAGCACCCTCATCTTCATCAGAAGATATTTCTAAGGACTGGCTCAATCTAGGAAATGGCACAAAATACCTCCAAGAAATAAGGCTCGGGATGGTTTTAATTCACAATGACAAACTACAACTAAAATTAAGTGTATGACAATCCATTCTGTATTTGCTTATTTCAGTTTATTGCAGCAGAGAAGTGCATTTTAAATGCTTTATTATGTTCTTTCTATGGAGTTCAGTTAACACTGCCTGGGGCCCATGAGTAGGGGAAACTTAGAGGTTTTTCTTAAGCAAAAGAGAGGAGAGCTTGCTTCTGAAGCAGGTTTCCCAAGGTCATGGCCACTTCTAATTACAATTCTAATGAAACATAAGGAGATCTTCCCAGGAGATCATTACTTGGTAATTTTTCAACAATAGCTATACCATCTTTTTCCCTATTTGGAAAATACAGAAAAATGGCCTATCAGCATCCCTACCATAGATGACATTTTCATACTCAGTATTTCTGAATCCTTGATTAGTTCTCTGACAAGCAGCACATTTATATACAGTATGAAATATGAGTGTTATCCATGCCTCGGTCTTAATTTAAAATTTGCATTATACAGTATTTATGTAGACCTTCTCTGCAACCTTTCAAGTACTCAAACAAATGATTCTCCATTAAAAGAGTTTATCTTGAAATATCTGTCTGAGCATCGTAAATAGCAAGTTATGGATCACGCGTTTATTTAGACAAGTGAAATACGACATCAAAAGCTATTGCTGAAAAACTAGGCCAATATGGGCATTAAAACTATAGCATCATATATCTTGGGCAAGAAAGTTCTCCAGATCCCATGTGTGATGATGGGGAATATTTAGACTCTCTAGCAAAGATTACATGTTTCTTGATTCATCTCACAGAGCAAGTCTACTTCATTTGCAAAGTGATAACCTATTACCATAACTAAACCGCCTATTGCATGGAGGCTCAGAAATAAAATAAAAAGATTAGCCAGTTATCTTATTTACATATATTGAATTGCAGTAATACAGCCCGATCTCTGCCTCTCATTTGATTCTAATTAAAGCGTAGCAGAGGAACTGCAATCCACACAAGAGCTTATTTTAATAGTCAGAGCTGGCAAAGTCCCAATATCACAATGTAGCAATTAACAGCACGGCTGTATTTGCTATTCATGGTTTGATGTAAAAACTTGTTTATTAAGATGGGCTGGAGGCGCTGGTGTGCAATAGACCTGCATGTAATTAGATTCCAATTATTTGTCTGTTTCTGATATTGTAAACTGGCACTTAGCACATCAGTTAAATTGACACACGGCGCTGCATGGTTTACTCGGTAATTAAAACATGTTCTGTTAATTAGATGATGACCACTTTATTTCAGGGCTCTTGTGTTTGGGTTTTCTAGTGTGCTCTGTTTGTATCATGAGCCACCAGACGCTCCTCTAATGAGTCCTTGTTTTGTTTCAATTACCACCTGCTGTTCAAAAGCAAAGCTTGTTTTAACTAAACAAAATTAATGCTTGTCTCTTCCTTTGTAAGAACTTAAACGTTAGACAAATTAATACGCTTATTATCGAAGTGCTAAGCTCTGGTTTTAAAGACTGCTAAGGCAATTAGAAGAAAGTTATAAAATGTTGTAGAGTGCGGCATAAATATTGTTTAGCGTATTAAGAGGCATTACAAACAATGAAATATTTGTTGGAGTTGAAAGGGAGCATAGAGACTTAGCCTTCCCACCCTCAAATTAAATTAGCTCTTGCAATTTGCAAAGGGATCCAGACACTAATGATACCAGGGACTTTCTAAGAGAAGGAATTGAATGAAGTTAGACATGAAGGTATGTGGCATGGCTATAAGTAAATTCATGAATGATAATGGACCATCCCGGATGGTTTCCAAAAGTACGCATTTGCTACCTGTTCCCTTACATGATACATGTTGTTTCCATGCTAAAGAATCAACACAAAGTTTTCTTAAAACTTACTGCAAAGCCTAGCAGGGAAACTTCTGCATTTTCTGGGGGATTTGGGCTTGTCCTATGAACTACTACTTCCCTATCAGCGAGTCTCCCCTGCAGCCAGCCCAAAACACAGCATAGGTCATTTTACAACGCCTCCATAGCCTTTCCCATCCCAACAGCAGCTCATTGCCCACCATGACATCATGGCCGCCACTCCGGTCTAGAGTTGAGCACTGAGATGGTGCAAGGATCAGGAGCAAAGGATGAGTACTTATTTCCCAGAATATCTTCCTCATCATATTTGGAGGACTCGTTAAATGAGGCTAATAAAGTGGTGTCAGCAAGTAAGCCACTGATGGATGTTTGAGAAAGCACTCTAAAGGGTCAGACGTTTTAGAATGGCATACAAATCCACCAGTTCATTCCCTTCCATTGGGATCAAACCAGCCAAGTCAAAAGCTAGGGGGTTGTCCTATACAAGACAGTCCAGCTTGAGGTAACTCCAGGGTTGTTCTGATATACTTTTTTGTGAGTGGCAAGTCAGCGTTATTCAGGGTTCCTGTCACGTGTTTTATACTTACTACCTGTCATCTTTAGGAAAACGCCCAAACAAATCTGGAATGGTATATTCACAATGTGTTTTCTTAGAAAGGTATTTTAATTCCAAGGCAAACCATGTTATCCTGTTGAAAAAAATCAATTTTATCCTTACAGGAGTATTCTAGAATTTGGGGATTTCATTGACACCAGACATTCAACAACAGCAATGGCAGAGCATGGAAGGCAGACCGGAGATTATGGACATCAGTAAGCCCCCGAGACCATGGCTCATCAATAAAGGTGATATACTTGTATACAAAAATTAAATGCTGCACTTCCTCCTGGAACATTAATTGAAAAAAAAAATTCACAGTAGCTGATTTCTATACCTTAGGGTACATTTCCAAAGCAATGGGCGGCAAGCAAGCTGCGAGACTTCTATTGATATTAATGGCAGTCACAAAGCTAAATCACTGAGCACCACTTGGCAAACTTACTCCTTAATGCTGCAGTTGTCTTAAATTAATATTTTACAAAGACCTAAAGTAATTAGACTGTGTCTAACTAAATGCCCCATTTACTCATTAGATAATTCAAAATGCATCTTTTGCTGCAGGCCCATTGGGGCACATTAAGTACTCTAAAATGTATAAATGACTTCAGTGGGACCTTTTTAAAAATACTGGTGGAGGGGAAGGGCACAGGCTCCTCACCAGTGACTAACTGATATTGGCTCACTAGGGTACACATTGATGGGACTCAAGTGGCATGATTTGATCATGGCCATCCACATCTGGGAACCAATGAGTTATTTATCAACCACGACTCATGTATAAATTTCAGATGCAAACCCTAATTTATATCCTGTGGTAGACATTTGCTGTTTTTGGTCTTCCAGGGTCTACTCCCTTTTGTCTAATTTTCTATTTACATTCTCCTCCTTGCCCATTTATCCCCGGGGAAGCTGATATCACTTCCAGTTCTGGAATAAGAAGGCCAAAATGAGTCCACCCCTCCTGGCTGTAGTGATTGGTTTACAAATGAGCATCTTAACTAGGATGGTTGAATCCCTGAAGCCAAGAATGCTTATCAATAGTTAAAAGAAGAAGTATTTTCTTTTCTGCTGGATGGGTGCCTGGAAGAAAATAGCCCCAATAGTTGCTGACAGACATCTTTGACTACATCTTTTTAGCAAAGAGCCAACCCAGAGGAAGCAGAGGAAACAGAGGGAACTTGGCCAAATCATGTCAGGCCCTGTCAGTGTTACCCCTAGATTTATGTGAACCAGTATCTCCTCCACTACCTTCACCACCATGTTCTATTTTGTTTTGTTTTAGTCCTTAAGTCAGTTAAGTGTGGGTGTTTTTCACTTGCAAGAGGAAAAATTTCTAACCCAACTTTTCACATCATAGCCTCATGATATTTTACCTATTTAGGCCCTAAAGCTCAAGAGTAGAATCCCTTTTGAAGGTAGATGGTACAGGATGGATTTCAGGAGATTAATCAAATCCATGAACTCATAAGCAATGTTTTACCCTATGTGCATTTTTCTGGGGAGTCAAAATGATTGTTAAGATGTTCTTCAACTCAAGAAGTTTAAGAACTCCTGATACCGGTAACAGAAGTCTTGGCAGGTCAGCAAGAATAGGTATAACCAACATGAAGAAAGATTTTGTATGAAATCACCTTCTGATAAGTGTCAATTTTAACTGACCTCAAAAATCCAAGAGAGTATACAGGGGTTCTCTGAAGAACCCTGCATAACTGAAAGGTAGAACTTCTGGTTGTCGTGGGAGATAAAAGAGGTAAATTGAGGCTATATATGAGTTAATGAGGTGGTGTTTTTTGTAAAAGGCTTAATGATTGGTCTACTTCAGAGTTTGCTGCATCAATGTATGTATGATGTGCAGAAACTATACTACATATATATGTTTTTTCCCATGTAAGGCCACTCCAAGGATCTGAACCAATAAACATATTTATAGTCCATGTTGCACCTGGAGAAATGTATAGCATCAACATCAAATGCACTTAGCAAAGGGGCTTATCACAAGGCTCTGTACTCAGAGAATAAAACCAGAACCAGATTCAAAATAGTTGTAATGCTGTAGACATGGAGGCCAAGTCTATCACAACATCTTCCCATTTCTCTCTAATGTTCATCAACATCTGTTTCATGTGATCTAGATGAAAATAGGTCCCTGCTCCTCAGTGATGATAGTACAAGAAAAAGAGAAGCAAAGTAAAGCTAAACATAAAAAGGAAAACCAATCCTCCCAGACTTATCACTCACTTACACTCTGGAATTCTGCCTAATTATTTTGTCAAAGTGATCCAACTATGAGCTCTGGAGCCAGATTTTGAATTCCAATTCTGGCTCTGTCTATTCCTACCTTGGAAGTGACCTTGGAAATGTGAATTTACATGTCTGTAGCATAGATCATCATCTAAAAAGCAATAATAGACTAACTTATAGGAAATGGCTTGACATTCATCTATATTTAGAAAAAGAACAATTTTATATGGTTTAGACCCATACTTCTTCTATATTAGTTGCCACCCACTTTGTGGTGGCTTAAAACAACGGGAATTTATTCTCACAGTTCTGGAGACTAGAAGTCCAAAATAAAGGCATCTGCAGAGCCATGATCCCTCTGAAGTCACTAAGGAAGAATCTTTCCTTAACTCCTCTAGGTTCTGGTGGTTGCTGGCAATCATGGACATTGTTTGGCTTGCAGCTGCTTCACTCCAGTCTCTGCCTCCATCTTTACATGGTGCTCTCAGTGTGTGTGTGTGTGTGTGTGTGTGTGTGTGTCTGAGTGTCTGAGTATCTGTGTCTCTCCTTATACTTGATTACATCTGCAAGGACCCTATTTCTAAATAAAGTCACATTCTAGGAACTGGGGGTTAGGACTTGAACATAACTTTTTTCGGCTGGGGTACAATTGAACTCTGGGGTGAAGGGATGAATGACCAGGGCTGAGTTGAGACATTCCTGTGAGACCTAACCAAATGTTACTAACTCTCTTTAAAGAATCCTTCCTCCTTTCCCCTCCAAATGAAATTTGGGTTTTCCAGGAGATACTACTTTGGCCATAGGCTTCTCTTGTGCAGGAAGCTGCTTTTCCAGCATCCCGTGGACCTTGGATCCTCAGCAGTTTTGAACGGACATCAGGGCTCACTGCTTATTCCACATCATGACTTGTGAACTGATTCAAAAAACCCATCATGTTATAGGGTCTTTCCTCCCTCTCTGCTTTGTTCTCCTCCCCCCTCTCATAGTCATTCTCATTGTCACCCCCAAATCCCTGTTGATTAGTAAGTTAGGCAAGTTGAGTTGTAGCTTAGCTTCACTCCCATTCCAGCCATGTGCTCAGAGATATCTTCTCCAAACAAAAGTGGTCAGATGTTCAACACAGTATGTATTAGTCAGGGTTTTCCAGACAAGCAGAGCCAGTAGAATGTACGTATGTATAGAAAGAGATTTATTATAAGGAATTGGCTCAAGCAATTATAGAGGCTGAGAAATCCCAAGATCTGCAGTCAGCAAGTTGGAGACCCCGATTGCTAATGTGTAGTTCCAGTCAGAATCTAGGGCTTGAGGAACAGGAGAGACAATAAGGTAAACACCACTCCAAAAGCCAGCAGGATCAGACTCAAGAAGAGCCAATGTTGTAGCTGAATCTGAATGCAGGAAAAGACTGGTGTCCCAGCTCAAGGCAGTCAGGCAGGAGGAATTCCTTTTTCTTTGTGCGAGGGTCAGCCTTTTTATTCCATTTAGACTTTCGACTGATTGAATGAGGGTCACTCCCATGAGGGAAGGCAATCTGCTTTACTCAAGTCTACTGATTTAAATGTTAGTCTCATCCAGAAACACCCTCACAGATATACCCAGAATAATGTTTGAACAAATATCTGGGCACATTTTGGTCCAGTCAAGTTGACACATCAAATTAATCATCATTAGATGATTTTCTCCACTGAGAGAAATTCTACAGATAGCTCTTAGATCTGTTTTTTCTTGCCACTCTCCTTAGATTATTTTAGTAGCATTCTAACTGGTTATCCATTACCAATGGCCTCATAGTTCAGTCTCCACATAACTGGCGAACTAAATTTTTTTAAAAAAGCTAACCATCCCCAGCTTTTTTTTTTTTCCTGTCTACCCCATTCTACTCCTTGCAAAACTAAAAAAAAAAAAAAAAAAAAAAAGATGGGTAGAATTCAAAATCCTTCATTTGGTATACAAAGCTGTCTCCAAATTAACCTACTATACTTTTCTTAGCCATTCTTTGCAGCATCCTGACCTCCTGTCACACTGAATTTTTCATTTTTTTTCTTAGAGACCCTTTTGGTATTTTACTCTTACAGAATCCCTTTGTTCACATTGGATACTCCTATCATCTTGCTTACTTATACATTTATTCTAAACTTATGTAAAACTGCTTGATGTGAGGCACCTCGGTGATTCAGTTAGTTAAGTGTCCAGCTCTTGGTTTCGGCTCAGGTCGTGATCTCAGGGTTGTGGGATTGAGTCCTGCGTTGGGCTCCCTACTCAGTGGGGAGTCTGCTTCCTCTACTCCTCTCCATCTGCCTTCCAAGCCTGTGACTCTCTTTCTGTCTCTCTCTCTGAAATAAATCTTTAAAAAAAACCTGCTTGACCTATTTGTTATATTCATAAAGCATATTCTCCACATTACTATAATGAAGCTTCTAATTTGTGGTCTGTTTAAATATCTCTCCCTATTTCCATCCTAGGGTTTCACAAAATATGTACCTGGGAATGGTCACCTCTAAAAAAAAAAATTCTTTAAAAAAAAAAAGGGTTTCCTTTTTTTAAAGAATTGCAAAATGTGCCCATTATATTACCTCAAATTAGAATTTTGTAATATATATGCTGAAGACTCTAAGAAGGTCTTCAGAAAAGAAACCTATTTAACTTGGTCTAATCTAATATTTGACTATTTTAAACTGTGATTTATTTTGCATTTATACTGGCTGAGAGTTTGTTGAGTTTCTTGGAACTATGGGTTGAAGTTTTTCATATCACTTGAAAAAATTCAACAACATGTCTTCAAATGTTTTTCTGTTCTCTTTATTTCCTTTCAGGATTCCAATTATACAATTAGATCATTTGGTGTTTTCCCATAGTTTGTCAATGCTCTCCACATATATTTACTGTTTTTCAACCTCTCCCTGCTCCTGGCTTCAGTATGAATACTTTAAATTTACTTGTCTTTATTAGTCCTTTCTCCCTCAGGGTTCAATTTTATACTAAGCCTCTTCCATGAACTTTAAAAAATAATAGATACTGCATTATCATTCTTTTTGGTGCTAGAATTTTCATTTTGGTTCTTTGGTAAGTTTCCATTTTCTTGCCACAAATACTCTCATTTTATCTATCTTTTCGTATAAAACATTTCATGTCTGTGTAAGAGTTATTTAGAGCCTTTGCTCATTTCAATAAATGTGTCATCTATTGGTCTGCTTCTATTGGTTATGTTTTCTTTTCATTATGTGTTACATTTTCTTATTCCTTCTCATATCTCATAATTTAAAATTTTCTGTTTGATTATATAGAGTCTGAAATATGAAAGGTATTGAGAACAAAGTTGTGACTTTTCTTCCCTCCTTGTGGAAAATGAAAGTGGAATGTTCCATTTTCCTAGCCAAGAGTGAGAGCTTCAGGACACTTTCTTGTAGAAATGGTATCTGCAGGAAGGAAGACTGGGAGTCTATTCCCTGGCTGGATATTTGCTTGTATATTACTTCTTCTGCTCTTTGTGCCTGTTTGAGTTTGAGAAAATGAACAAGGGAGAGACAATAAAGTAAAGAGAAAACATCAGGGAACAAGGTTATAATGCTATCATCAACAATAAGAACCTGTGAGTTTTGTGTGAGTCAAGTGGACCAACCAGGCTTGTGTTGTTTTGCTAGCTGTCCCCACAGAGGGTTGCCTGTCAAGAGTCTAGGGGTGGGGACTTAGAGTGGAACCTAGGGGGAATATTGAGGCATCAAAAGGGCTTAGGCTACACTGATGAACTCTCACTGAGGAGGACTCCTGTAGTACTTTTTGGAGAACTCATACATATCCATTAGGGAGTAGGAAAGGAAACATGTGTAGGGCATACTTGAAAGTAATGATTTTACTATTTTATAGCTGATTACCCCACCAGGGTTCAGAATGCTTAATAAACTGGTTATATTTAAGTTTCTGTCTACTATGAGGAGCTATAAGCCAGGGCTTGCGTGTGTCTTGCCTGCTTCCCAGTGCAGTGCCTTGTACATAGAATGTGAAGTGTGTTCCAAATGTATATTTTGAATAAATGATCAAAGAAGTAGAATCACCACTTGTCCCCATATACTCACTTCACTTTATTTTTCTCCCTAGCACTCATCATATCTGACACATTATATACTTACTTATGCATTTGGTTACTGCTTATCTTCCCCATAGAATATAAGCCCAGTGGGGAGGGCTTTGCTTTGTTCACTGTGTGTCAGTAGGACTTAGAACAGTGACTGGCACCTACTATGTTCTCAATAAACATTTTTGAATGAGTGCTTTTTCTGTATGCCACACTTGGTACACAGAATATGAAGTTGGGGGTGGGGCAGCTAAAAAGATACAGTCATGGCAAACATTTGATGTGTATTTTGGTAACACAGATAAAATTGAGGCAGGAGAGATTTTTGTTGTTAAAATAGTCTTTGAAAATGAATTGTGAAGCTACTCCAAAAGGCCTTTCTTTAAAAAAAAAAAACCACCACAAAACCCTTAAGTTTAAAATGTATCTTTAAACATTCACCTTAGCTCACATCTTTTATAAATTATAACAATACATGTTATAGGAAGGATAAAAAAGAAACAGTTCTTAATTGATAGGATTACAATCTGAGAAATTAGCGGAACATCAAATATTTAAAAAAACCAGTTGAAAAGATGTTTGAATACTGGCTGACAGGAAGCTTTATACAGAAATTAATGAATCCACTTAAACGGATAGAGTGAGTAGGACTTCTGGAGTGATGATTTTTCTTCTTAAGATTTATTTATTTATTTTTAGAGAGAGAGTGGGAGAGCGAGAGTGTGCATGAGCAGGGGAAAGGGTAGAGGGGGAGGGAGAGGAATCCTCTAGCAGACTCCCCACTGAGCATGGAGCCCAACATGGGGCTGCAGGCTCTATCTCAGGACATGAGATCATGACCTGAGCTGAAATCAAGAGTTGGATGCTTAACTGACTGAGCTACCCAGGCACCCTTGAGAAGATGTTTTAAAAAAAGTTTTAAATGCAAAAATGAAACAGCCTTACATTGAAACTGAAGAATTGTTTTTATCTAATAATGTACTTATGGAATGTATGTGCTTAGAATATTTATTGACTTATAGTCCTGCCCCTATCTTGCACATAGGAAGGGCACCAAACCATAAACCAGGTGAGGGAGGAATCATGCCTTGGGTAGTTTGTGACTGTCAGAATGATCTGGTTTTAGAGTGTTTGTAAATAGGGCTTTGGTTGACTTCCATCTGGATCACTGTTGGTCACATCCTAGACAGTGAAGCTAGTTCATAACGTGTGTCTGCTAGAGAGTAAAAAGAGAGGCATTAGACTTTTGCTGTATGGCCCTGAGCGTTGTGCAACAAATATATTCCCTAAGAAAGTAATGGACAGTCCAATGAGCCCATGACCCAGCTCTTTGTTTCTCTTTGTCATCATCTGATTAAGCTGCAACCAACCTGAACATAAGGATTTTCATCCCTTGTAATCAGAAAATAGGATCGTAGGCAGGAGCACCAATCACAACACTATTTCTTTTAATTAGACATAGTGTGTAAATGGAAGAAACACCTTTGGAATTTTACCTGATATTCCTTAGCTGCTTAATGATAAACCTTAAGGCAATGCCAGGACTTCAGGAACACCTATCTTAATACCACACTTCCTAAAAGCATGCGTTTCGACGTCAATGAGGTGTTGTTTCACCCTGCAGGAAATTAGCCAGAAAAAGAATCTGCAAGTGGCAATTTCTACAGTAAAAGATTTTGATGAATATTTTTTCAAAATGTCCTGCTGATGCTTGATATGGTAATGAATCATGCCAGATTACATCAATCATGTTGTGTCACTTTAAAAAAACAAAAAACAAAAACCAACAACCCCCAAACCACAGTGTGGCTGTTAAAGATGGAGTTGTAATGGGCCATAGTTAAGAAGCCTCCATTTTTAGAAGGAAAAAAATTCTATAAATACTTGATACTTAGTGCCCAATTGCCAAATTAAGAAAGGCTTCTAAATTCTCTCTGAAAGGCAGACAGGAGACAGTTTCATATTTAATTTTTAAAAGATATATACTAAGGAAAAAGGATCATCTAGAAACAAATATTTAAAATCATATGTAATCAATACACAAATCAGATTGGAATCGTTCTCAAATGATGGTTCAATTCTCTCCCACTTGAATCCAATTCTTAGTTTATGAACTAGGGTGGGGTGTATAGCAACATCTCTATGTAGAAACTAGTGGGCACCAGAGAACGATTCACCTAGAGCAAGATAAAGGTGAAATTAGAGAAAATAAAATCCTGAAAGGTTCTACATCAACTATAAAGTTCCCAGGGAAGATCTCTGTTAGTTTGATTCACATAAATTCTATTTCTGTAGGACGTTGGTGCTCTAGGAATCAAGGAGTGTTTCCTTTTAAGTCTTTCCTTCAACAATTATTTAACTCCATTTCCTTTCTTCTTGTCCCTAGTAAAAAGAGAATGACATCTAGTATATTACATATCTTTTTGAGATACAAAAATCACATCTTTTTTTTCTTCTCTAAGATTATTATTTTCAAAATATTTTGGCCTAAGAAATCTCTCTTCAAATAAAATTTTAATATAAAACAGATCAAAACTGCTCAGGTTGAAGGGGGTATAGGTGGTCCTCAAATCCTTATTTCATTGACCCAGCCAGATCTACAAAGAACACCTACAGCGTAGGATGACAACTATTGTTTCATCTACCTTTGCATACTCAGAATCATTTCCTAATATTAGTAATTTTTGCTACTTTTTTTCTGTTTTCTTCCCCCCCACCCCACCAGCATTTTCATATGCGGACCCTGAAACTAAAAGGTATTAAAAAGTTCATGCTGAAATTCTGGTGCAAGAAAAAAGAATGCCATGGATGAACAGTCTGATTAAGTTTAAGAGTACTGACTCATTTTTTTTTTAAGATTTATTATCTTAGAGAGAATGAGAGAGAGTGCATGCACACAAACAGGGGGAGGGGCAGAGGGAGAGAATCCCCAAGTGGACTCTCCTCTGAGAGTGGAGTCCCACACAAGGCTTGATCCTACAACCCTGAGATCATGACCTGAGTCAAAACCAAGAGTCCGACGCCCAACCAACTGAACCACCCAGGCACTCTTGCTCTATTCTTTATATTGTAAATATGTCTCTTAATACCTTTGGGTACATGAATGTCTCCACTGTTATTTCCCTGTTTCCAAAATTTGTGATTAGGTAAAAACTTAGAAGTTTATTAAAAGTTCATTTTCTATGTTTATAAAAAGTTGAAGCTGATATATCAAATTCTTGGATTTTATACATGGTTGCAACTACCCTAATATATGCAGGCAGGAGAATAGGAAAAAAGAAAAGCAATCTGTGGTGTGTTAATCTGACACACAAAAGAAGAGGTCTGCACATATATGAGGGAGTACTATAGAGTAGTGAGATCTGTAGTCAATCTGTCTGAAGTTCAAATCTTCATACTAATTACTAATTGTAGACTTTGGTGAACTATTTTCTCTCTCAAGGTCTGTTTTTCACCAACAGATTAGGAATATTAATGTCTGCCAACTGGAGTTATTGTAAAGAGAAAATGACACACCACACATAAGGACATGCAACATGCGGGTCTCACTATCAGCAAACACTCATGTATCATCTACACTGTAAATTTCATTTGGGAAAACAATAGTCTTTTGTAGTGTTGGCTTGTCACTTTAAATTTTTAAAGGGTCAAGAATGTAACGAAATATTATTTTTAGATTTGTTTATTTATTTATTTGAGAGAGAGAAAGAGAACATGGTGGGAGGGGCAGAGGGAGAGAGTGTCTTAAGCAGACTACCCATTGAGCATGGAGCCCCTTGCGGGACCCCATCTCATGACCTGGAGATCGTGACCTGTGTGGAAACCAAGAGTCCCATGCTTAACCGACTGTGTCACGCAGGCACCCCAGTAACAAAATATTTTTTTCAAACCTTTCTTAAGATTAAAAAATCAGCCAATCTTAATCATTGGCTCTTATTAGAGGATCAAATACTATACCAACAAGTATTAATATTCTCATTCATGACTTGCAGGAATACAGGCAGAGAGGCAATGTAGCTTGACTCTAAGTCATGGTTAAGGAAATGCCTGATTCTTCATACCTCTCCCTTTAACCACCAGAAAATATTTACTCTGCAAAAGTTCTCCCTTGTTATTGGATCTCTTGCAGCTTTAACCTTTGTGCATTAGCTGATATATTTTTGGATCTTCTTCAAATGACTGGAATAAATTCTGGGTTGAAACTGAAAGTTGGGGAAACCAAAAATCCTTCATGGTGAATTGTGGCCTGGGGCCCTTGTAAAACTTCTCAAAGAACATCACAAACTATTTACCACCTGCTCTTACTTGCCTGCTTCATGAAAATTAGCGGTGTGTTGGGTGAGTAGGGGCGGGTGAGGGTTGATGATTTACAAAGAGCTGCTCCCACTACCCAAGTTTGACAGCATGTGAGAGCAAGTCACGTGGGAAGGACTGAGAACGTACACTGCTTTGATGACGGCTGGCTATCGCCAAGGAAACTGCTCCCTTGGTAACGGTGGTCAGTACATCTGTCTAGTTGCATTTCTAAGACTCACATAGTCACTACCATGGAAAATATATTTTAAAACACAAACACATAGGGAAAAAAAACAAATAAAAAATAATGGAGTTAATAAGGAATTCTTTGCTTTTATGGCAAAGTTGTTAGGACACAATTATAGTGTTCAGCAGAACATGTTTAGGGGTGTTAACTCATAAATGGAAACCAAAATGTCTTCAGTGTAAGTGAGCCTATAAAACAAAACAAATCTAAACCAGATAATCATTGTTTATTATTCACAATACACAGGGGTTTAAGACTTCACAAAAATATTTCTAGGGAGCTTATTTCAAACACTGAGTCCTCCCAAGTACAGTTAAGCTAAAGTTTGCATAACTTTATCTATCTTTAAAAGAGATGAGGGCAAGAATGAGGGAGGTAAAGTTAAAGACCCACTTGGGGAGAGGGTAGAATGTTAAGATCTAGCAAAAATTCAGAAAAGAAATTCTGAAGTAAAAATCTAAGGTGGTAGAAAATATGATTCTATTTAAGAACACCTGATTTATTCAGAGCTCTTCAAGAATACAATAATGTAATATGTGAGGAATGCCCACGGTGAATTGTTGCTGATTTTGAGAGGCTACAGAGAGTTAAATTTTAAACTTAAAGAAGTTTGAGTAAGGCTAGAAACAAAGATTTTAATATACATTCCCTACACGAATTTCATGGAAAGTTGACTGTTTCTGTGAAAAGAGTTTGTGAGTGTCCTTTACCATTAAACATCTGTATTATTATAAAAGGCTAAATAAAGAAAATACATGTAATGCTAGCGATATTTTATATGATGAAAACACTAGACAATATCAGGGAATTGAGATAAACTGTTGGGTTATGCTTGCATATGTACCTTAAACAATAAATAGTACTTAACAAGTTCTTGATACACTTTTCCACATCTTCATGGAAAGTTTCTTAATACCACTGCCGCACAGCAGTGGTTTTGACAGAGCTAACACCACCTGTGTTCGCTCATGAAAACTAACTGCATGAGGAAGGGTCAACAACTTGGAAGAAAGTCTTGGGAATAATAGTGGAGCATTCTTTTAAGGATCCTAATGTTCATGATGGCACAGAAGATGAGAGTGTATGGAAAAACACAAACATCAACAACTGTCAAAAATGAATTCAGAAGAGTTGGACTATAAATATGTGGAGATTTTAGGAACACTTTAACCAATTTATTTTACTTATGTTTTACTTTTTATGTTTGTACAAGTGTGAAACATGATAAAAATGTGTCTAAGTCTAAAACTGTTATTTTGGTAAGCAAAGAATAAAAATTCTAGGTGATAAGAAAGCATTACATTATAGCTTAAGCAGCCCTGTGTTTTCTGTCTTAGTGGTAAATAAAAATGGCGCATCTTACAACTGACAGTGTCTCAGGTTCAGTGAAACAAAACTAAGTTTAGACATCACCTTTTGTTGTCTAAGAAGTGAGGAAAAGAAAAGACTGAGAGACAATGGGATGAAAATATTGACCAACAAGGACACTATCCTCCCTCCCCAACAAGTAGAAACAAGCAAAGATAATAAAAGGTATTCAATGAATTGCTGACTAGTAAAGACAAAGTACAAAGTTGGTAAGCATTTCTCTATGGCAAAACATGTCGCCATTAAACATATGATTAAGTCGATTTCATAGATGACTTTGGCATTTAATCTTAGTCTGCCTCTGTCACTTAATCTGAAATCCAATTTAACGTCTTCTTTTTACATCAGAGAGCAACACAGGTCCATGCTACATATTTTCCCAAAGGAAAAAATTAAAAAGAGAAACATTTTCTCAAATAGTAAGGTTGATGTCAATGCATTAGGTAGAGTAACAGTAAATTTGGCAGTTCCATAAGTAGGTTGATTTTCTCTCCAATAAAGTATTCTTCAAGAATATCTTCAATGTCAAGCCTAAAAAGTTGTCTTTACAATACTGCCAGTCAGCTATTGTATATGCTCTCTTTCAATTGATTTATCTACCAGGGTCTTTTTGTGCCTGTTGATTGAAAAGTCAACCCTGCATACTTTCGTTTTCTTGATCTATTTGACACAATCTTAGGGAAACATTCAGAGAGAGGATCTTGCTTTCATAGTTACATCACTCTGTTTGAGATTCCATTGAAATTCAGCAATAGATAATACCAATTCCAACTTTATAGTATAACTTCCATTTTGTGGAAAGCTATTTTGATTTTGGCACATTAACTAGTACAATATGAAAATGAAAAATCCTTAAGTGAATATGAAAATCTGTATTCCCTCCAGTTGATTCTTCAAAGTTCATTTTCAAAATGTACTTGTTTTGAGATTCTCTGCAGTAGGAAAACTGTATTTACCAAACCATGTAGCACATTCCTAGACAGACACAATACCACTAAATCCATTTAACGTTGGCACTTGCCTTACATGAGAGTTTGGTTTTAAGTACATCACTGATGATAGGATTTTTGGAGTACCCAGTAACTGCTGGCAAATTGTAGTTATCATACTTAATTGTAGCAGAAACAGAACTATGTGTAGCACTAGGAGGGCTAAATTCCCCAGCCTGCCTTGCAATCAAGTGGGATCAGGTGACTGTATCCTGGATGAGAAAATGTGGAAAGAAGTGATACAGTCACTTTCTGGTCTCATCCTTCTGCTTCTTTGTTTATTGGATGATAGATACCAAGAATTCAGGGAGGACTCTGAGACTTAACAGAGGGATGAGCAGTAAGAGAAAACAGCCCAGGTCCATTCATGACTCTGTGGAGCAGAGCAAACCCATACTCCCAATCCACATTTGATGGTGCCAAGAGTGAAGCATGAATCTCTATTATGTCAAAGTGCTGAAATGCTGGGACTGGATGTTATAGACTCTAAGGTTATTTAACCTGGCCAGTAATGACAGTATAATAGATAAGTCCCCTTATATACTCCTTAGGAGCTCCACTAGATATTATATTATAGACATAAAGCCTTTGTAACATAGAAAAAAAACATAATCAAAACATACCTGGACATTTATTCTCTCACCTCAGAAATATTTTTGAGTGTCTACATTCAAAGCATTGGGATACATATAGGAGATACAATAATGAGCCAAATAAACACGGTTTTTTTCCTCATGGAGCTACCAGTCCAAGAAGTAGACATCAGACCATTGAACATACAATGTAAAATTATAACCATGATTATTTCCATGACACAAGAATCATGATCTAATCAGACATGAAAACAGAAGTACTTGCCTTAATTAGGGAGGAGTCCAGGAGGAAGGATTCCATGCTAAAGGGGACAGATATGCAATCACCATGTGGAAGTCAGACAGTGTGAGACAAAATGAAAGAGAGCCAGAGTAGGTGGGGTAGAGAGAATGAAGGAAAATGGTGTAAGAGGAGTCTGGCTGAGAATGCAGAGCCCGTCCACCCTTACTCAGGCCACAGAAGGCTTTGCTCTTTACTCAGATACTAAATAATCAGATTTCCCCTTTTACTTTAGAAAAGGCTGCTCTGCTCTGACTACACTGTAGTTGAAGGGATTAAACATAAACATGTGCCTGTATTTACATGAAGAGAGTATGTGATGATAGAATTACCTATCAGTATACAGATACCCCAGAAATAAAAGGAAATATAAAAATAGTTCAGCACTGAAAATGTTTTTGGGATTGGATGGTTGTCTTGCTCAAGTGTAGTCACTTTTAATTTTTTGCCCTCTCCCCCACCTTTTTTTTTTTTCAATTATAAATCACCTAGTAGTTCAATCTGGTTAAGTCTGACACAGGATACATTTGCCTTAAGCCACTGGGAACATCCAAGGCAAATGAAATTACAGCAAAATATGAGACTGGTTTGAGTAATATTTTTGTCTTTAGTGGCTCTGTACCCAATCCCCTTTAAGAACCTACAAGTCACTCATCCATACCAGCCACCAAGGAAGACTCCCAATAGGAGGCACTGGGATTACCTGACTTATTACTGGGAAGACATTATGACATCTCAGTTTGTCCATGGAATTTACGAAGAATTATGACCAAAATGTGAAGGAGAAAAGGTTTTCTCAGCTTCCCTGGTTTACCCAGATATCTACCATTGATGTTCATCTGTCTCAGATATTCTCTGAACCTCTGAGAGAATTATATGCTGATACCTTGATTCTTTTATACTGATTTTGTTCTCTGTACATGAAAACCACTGCTATAGAGGCTTGTGATTATATAATCATCTTGAGATATTTCCTGTCCTATTCTGGGTCCCAACCTGATTTCTTGCCCTTGTGATTCAGGTGGAGCATGGCAATCACACCTTCCCAACCACATAAACATCAGAGTAGGTTCATACTGACCCTTTCTCCTCCATGCATGGGAAAAACGAACTGGATGCTCAGCTCTTTGTTGCTTTTCATTTTTAGACACAGCTCACCTTTCCAGAAACAATATATAGAGAAAATGCTAAATAGGCTGCCCTGCTTTGAGATCCATCTCAAAAAAATGTCTTTTCCCTATAAGAAAGGGTGATGGATTACAAATAGTTTCTAAGGTACAATTGTAGACCTTCAAAGTCAGGTTGTTAATTCAGTGATATTAACTTTTGAGTCACTTGACTAGTCAGTTTAGGAAGCAACAATTCTCTTAAAACTCTTATAATTACACTTGGACAAGTTTGCGCGTAGGACCACAAGTCCATCAGCTTATTATAACCATGGCGCGTTTCACACACCATCTTCATTATCTTGTGCTAAAGAAGAGAGCACACACTCTTCTGTGGGTAATTTTAGATTGGCCACTGACACACTCCGCAGTGTTTATAAAGAAAACAAAACTTGGATGTTGGCCCTTTTAATTATAACTGGCAGAATTGCTACACCCAAAAATCACATAATCTCTTCACCATATTATATCTTTGAAGACATCTGCTTACAAAGCAGTAACAAGGAACTTGAAATCTAAAAACAAACTTTGTACTAGATTGATTGGTTTGGCGAGCCATGCTTCTGAAGTACTGACGGATTCTGAAAGATATATTCCTGAACTTCAGGAAAAGTTTAAAATATACTATAATGGAGCTACATGAAATTGTCCTTGGTCTGGATAGGCAGATTAGAGCCCATGATTAGGGCATCTATTGTGAAGGAAAATACACTAGCCCAATGGAAGATGCCATAAATTTCACCAGTCATTTCTACAGTTTTGTTTCACAGTTTCCAAATAAATGTCTTGCTAATGAAACATTTGGATAAGTTCAGTGTACTCTTTCACCTGAGAAATGATCACGCTTAAGGCACTATTTTCTAGGTGCTTTATATAATATTTTGAAGACAACTGAAAACACTAGACATCCCACCAAAGGATGAAAGCTGATCTATGACATCATCTTGACTTTTCATCAAGAAGAGTGGACCTCCATTCCCAGGTATTTGGACATGATCTGAGCTCATCTTTGAGTAATTACATTGCGATCCCAGTCACTTACCTTTGGGCAGATCATTTTACGGCTCACAGAGTTCCTAAATGCGTGGTACTGTAACCTGAAAGATAAAAGGGAACAATTACTTATTAATTAATCTGTGCTCTGCAGATGAGTGAGAATCTTTTCTTTTGTAGGGTACTTGTGCACATGTTGAATTGAGTGTAAAAATAAAACGCAAAAGCCTGAATATCTTGCCAAAATAAAATTGCCTACATCTTATGGAGTCATGTAATTTATAAGGTCCCACCCTCCTTTCATAACTCTAGCCAGAAAGTCTGTTTTTCCTTCCCTAACAGTGTTTTCTGAAACCCAGGACTAGTTGTTAAACACTAACATGACTTAAGGCGGCTGCTGAAAAAGTGAAAGCAATCTCATTGTGCTGCATTAGTTCAACCACAATGACTAACAAATTTCAACATTTAAAATATCCAATTGGACAAATATTTACTGCTCAGTTAGTAAGTTTATTTTAAGAGCCTTAATCCAAAATTACTTTGCTGGTGGTAGTGCTTTGATCATTGTCTATATTTTAGACAAAGTGATTTTCCCCCTTACGTTAAAAATTACATTTACAAATAGGTACACTGCCTAAAAATTATCAGATTTTGTGTATAACTTTTTAAATGTCAAAAGTGCTTAAGAACCTTCAAGTATGGCGACATTCACTGTCATTTTAACACTAATTTTATTAGTCAAAAGTATTTTTTTCCCAAATGTTTTTCTGAGAAGTGCAGAGTAACTGCTGTTAGCCCAGAACACTGAACTATTAACTGTTAACAGCAGGGGAGTTTCCAGGTTCCAATATTTTAGCGCATGCTTGGATGTACATTATTTTGCTCATACATCTCCTTCTTGCAAATACATAAGCCGAGAACGTTAATAATTTTGGTGTGAATTAAAAACTTCTGAATGTCAGCATATATGTAGCACAGACTCAGGAAACATCTTGTTAGAACTAGCAAACCACTAGGATGATAGAAAGTGTGAAAGAAAAAAAAGAAAAACAAACCAAAAAACAATTACAGCACTAAGAATGATTTATTTTAATGGAGCTAGTTCAGCATTTCCATTTTGTGTCTTTATAGTACAGTTATTCCACATGTCTTCTCCTTCCTTCCTTGCTTCCATCCTTGCTTCCATCCTTTCTTTCTTTCTTTCTTTCTTTCTTTCTTTCTTTCTTTCTTTCTTTCTTTCTTTCTTTCTTTCTTTCTTTCTTTCTTTCTTTCTTTTTCTTTCCTGTCCTTTCCTTCCCTTCCTTTCCTCCTTCCCTTCTTTCCTTTCCTTTTTTTCTTTTCTCTCCTTCTCCTCGCCGCCCCCCCTTCTTCTTCTGCTTCTGATAGGTCATGTCAGAAAGACTTTGACTGAAGAAAATCAGGACAAGAGATAACCTAAGAGAAAAAAAACTCTATCATATGGGGATGTCATTCTAGAATTTTCTGTTTGCCAGGGAGTCAGGCCAGGATGTTTGCGGCTAGGTACATTTGGGTAAAGCCTTGGGTTCTCAGGACTTCCACTGATCACTGGAGAAGGGGTGGAAAAAGATGACTGGTGACTCTGATAAGAATACTTATGTGGCCTGTGCCAAATCTTACTTTCTTTAGAGTACCTTTGTGCTCACAGACAGATGTCCAAGTTGTAAGTTCTGGGTGATTTTTAAACAAGTCTGTTTTGCAGGACTGGCCTTTTAAGGTATTTTCCTGGGCCAAGCAAAATCTCTATCATCAAGAGAGGATAAATACATATGTACCCACTGCAAATTAATGTGTCTCAAAAGCTGCTAATGTACAAAATTCCTCCCAGGCTCAGAGAATCTAGAAAACCTGTGACTTCTGCATAACTCTCTCAAATGTGAAGGAAGCAGACACGACTGCTCTTTGATTCTCTTAGGAAATGTAAAGAGGTAATTTCTGCAGTGAGTAATGGTACAAATAAAATTATGTTTATTTTTATTTTATTCACAGCATTTAATTATAGAGGGAGATGTGTAGGCAGATAGCAAAACAGCTATAAACAAGGGAAAGGTCCCCTGTTCTTTTTAAATGAATGCCCTAAAACAGCTGGGCAGAGCATTAATAGAACACCCAGCCAAAGACAGACTCCACAAGCCTATGTGTTCACTTGGCATTTGTCAAATAATGGACTGTTGGTCTATTTTTCAAGCCATTTCTCTGCAGTAACTTGACATTCCATAGGATTACCTTTAGATTCTGGTCTGAGTTTCTGCTATGCCTGAAAAGATTGTCATCTTTTGATTTAAAGATAATAGAGTCAAACATGTGAAACTGTTCTGTAAAGAGTCAACCTGTGACTCATAACCAGATATCCAAAAAGATTTTGTCTATAGTTTGCTTTCTTACCTCACTGTTGTAACTAAAACGATCAAATGACTAGTTTCCATTACAAACACTACATATTTATTTTATAAAAAAGCTTGACATTCTTCAGAGATGAAATGTCATAGTATCATAAAATGGAGAGGTGATTCTTTTCTCCTGAAGACTCAGAGCATTTGCTGATTATAATTTTAATTCAAAAGTTTCACCAAAAAACATGATTCAATTTTGCTTAAGCCTAACATTGGTCAATTAAAAAAATGTGAACAGGTCAGACACAGATAAAACCAAATGCTGAGGCATTGGAACCGTATCGTGGAGGAAGAACAAAACACAACTGAACATTGGCAATGCAATTGACCATTCAAAATATAGTTAATAAGTTCCCAAACATACAAGTTCGAATTTTAAAATTAAGCCTCCCAATTGCCAATTTCAAAAAATGTAATGAGTTTAGAGTGGCCTTTTTATTATGCATGGTTTTATGTCTTTGGATTTCAAAATTACCTAGCATGCATTTTCAACTTTGCTACAATTTCTGGGCTGTTTTCATTTCTATTTTAAAAAGGCTAAACAGTAAGATGTGCTTCTGCTTTGCATTCTAATTGCATGTAACTGATTTGCACAGCAGAACAAAAAACTCATTTTCAGATTAAGAATCGTGCACCAAGAAATAATTATTGTTCTACTAGAAAAAAAAAAAACTATTTTTTCCCACTTTCTCCCCTCATTTATGTGAACTGTTTGCTATGTTTTCCCCTACGTTGATCTCTTTTATAGACCACCATGCATTGCTCTTTAGGGACTAAAACAATCCAAATGGAAACAAGTAACATACAACTGTTTTGACTACATTCTTCTGCCTGCAACATAACACTTGCCTTTATTATTTTATCTTCAACAATCAAGGGGTGACTAAATGGTTGCAGGTGGTGAGGAAAATAAAAGCCATCCATCATTATTTATTAGGCATGAAAAAGATACACAATAATGTAATTTAATCTCAGAGCAATTATTTCCACATATTGATAATACAATGTGAAAACTGTCATGAATTCTAATATGATATTTTGGCTTTATTGGTGCACCATGGCCAACATGACAAATAATGAAATTGTCTCAAAAAGAAAAAAAAGGTAATTATGTGCATATGTCAATATCATGGGTAGAAAACATATCACCAAAATTTTAAAGCTTCTTCATTACAACTTACCCAATTCAAAAGTTTGAAGTGGAAAAAAAGTACATTTTCAGTTTTCACTATTTAAAACACCATCTCTTACATTCACACCACAATCTATAATCTGAATAAACATTGACTATGTGTTTTATCATATAAAAGTTTTGAAGACTAGCCAGTCTGCTAAAATATTTGCAAGAAATATATATATACCATAGGGTCGAATTTCTAACATGTTCTTTGGTTCACTTTAGTCTGGTAAAAATCTGCAGATTAAAACTCTGTGATCTCTACTTTGGTTAGCATACACATGACTATTAAATGTAGCAAAGAACGTACCTTTTAGCCAAATAAAGCAAGAAATGGTTGAAAATAAACATCTTAGGTAGGAAAAATCCTGACTGATGAAATGTTTGGCCAGAAAAAGTGAAAGCAAGTTTCTCTTTATATTAAATGATTCCTATTTCCACATGGTTGTTGAACTCTATCCTCAAAAAGGCCTTGGAAGGTGAACATATGACAAAAAAGAAACAAACTAGCATTTGATCTCTGTAGATGGGAACCAAAAACATTTTATGAGTTATATTTGAATAGATTTGGGTTTCTGCCAGAAGAGAGATCATGATTAGAGGCTTTCCTTGTTTGAAAAAATGAGATGGTTTTCTAAGTACCTGTTCATTACACACACACACACACACACACACTCATTCTACAGCATATACACACAGCACGCTCCAGGCTTGCTTGAAGACATATTTATTCACTGTTCACATATCGATTATGGATATAAATATAAGCTTACTGGGTAAGATAAATGATGTCCTCTTAGAAAAATGCCATTAGAATTATTAAGGAAGGAAAATAGTTTAGACTTGGCTTTGAGTGATAGACAGGACCTGGAAGAAAAGTATCTCTGAGTGATCACAACACTGACCATTCTGGGCTGGGAGAGAAAATTTATATATCATGTGGTTACTCAATTTTATAAAGGGAATCTAAGAACAAGTGTAGGCACTGGTTAGGAAAAACAAATGAAAGGAATAATTTAAAAAGTCAATAAGCCACAGGAAATCTGGAGACTGTTTAGAAACACCTTATTGGAAGCCTAGCAAAAGTATGTGCCAGAGATCAAAGGGACACTTGGAAATGTGGCCCAAGTAAGGAAACCAGGGAGATCCGCAAACTATGGCAGGTCAGGTGTGAACAAGTACGCAGGCGAGCCAAAAGAGAATTCAAGTGTACCTTGCAAGTGACTCCAAAGCTAATAAAAATGTTCTTCAAAATATATCCATGGCAGGAAACCAAGTAGAGAACTAATGGGCCAGTCAAGTGACACACTCTGGGCAGAAGAGATATGTTTCTTAGAGGATGGAAACTCTTCTGACTTTACTCAAGATGATTCATTCATTCATTCATTCATTCATTCATTCATTCATTCATTCATACATTCACTTTTATTCTCTCATTCAATCACCCACTCATCAATTCACTTGATCATCTATTTATTAAAAAAAAAATTAAAGAATGCCTACCATGAGCCAGACTTTGGGTTCAGCACTAGGAATATAGTGCTGAACCATTCACTTATTCATTCTTTTTTTTCACTCACTTAATCTTCAATGCATCCACACATCAGGTATTTGATTACCTATTCATTCAACAAAAAAAATTACAGAATGTGTTATCATGAGACAGACTCTGGGTTAAGCACTTGGAATATATCAATACATAAAACATCCACTCCGTCAGTCAACAAATATTTGAGTGTCTACTATGTGCCAAGCACTGGTCTAATTCTTTGAAATAGGTTAGTGAACAAAAGAGACAACATTCTTGCTCAAATCCAGCTTTCTTTTTAGCAGGGACTAGCAGTGGAGGTAGGCAATACATACAATAAATAACTAATCACAAAATCCAAAGCAATCATTTAGTATGCTAAGTATTATGAGCAGCAAGTTCAGGTAGCTGTGCGTGCCTGACAGGGGCCCCATTTGAGAAAGAAGTGTCCTATCGACAGATCTGAAGGAAAAAGAGCAGAGAGAGAGAAAGAGTAGCAGGAGGTGAGGATGGCACAAGGGTGGCACCATTCGGGGCTTGGTAGGCCATATGAAGAACACTAGCCTTTTCTTCTTTCTTTCTTTTTTTCCCCCATCATGGTAAGTGTATTCTTTAATCCCCATCACCTATTTCACCCATTCCCCCATTACCTCCCCTCTGGTAACATCAGTGAGTTCTCTATTTAAGAGTCTGTTTCTTGGTTTGTCTCTTTTTCCTTCATTTACTCATTTTGTTTCTTAAATTCCACATATGAGTGAAATCATATGATGTTTGTCTTTCTCTGACTGACCTATTTCACTTAGCATTATACTCTCTAGCTCCATCCATGTTATTGTAAATGACAAGATTTCATTCGTTTTAATGGCTGAATAATATTCCATTGTGTATATATACACCTCATCTTCTTTATCCATTTATCTACTGATGGGCACTTGGGCTGTTTCCATAATTTGGCTATTTTAAATAATGCTGCAATAAACATAGGAGTGCCTACACCATTTCAAATTAGTGTTTTTGTACTCTTTGGGTAAATACCCAGTACTGAGATTACTGGATCATAGGATAGTTCTATTTTCAATTTTTTTGAGGAACCTCCATACTGTTTTCCACAGTTCTTACAACCATTTTACATTCCTACCAACAGTGCAAAAGTTTCCTTCTTCTGCATATCCTCACCAACACTTGTTGTTTCTTGTGTTTTTTTATTATTGTCATTCTGACAGGTGTGAGGTGATAGCTCATTGTGGTTGGGTTTGCATTTCTCTGATAATTAGTGATGTTGAGCATCTTTTCATGTGTCTGTTGGCCATTCGAAGAACCCTAGGCTTTATCTTAAGAACAAGGAAAGCAGCTGAAGTGTTTAAAGCCAGAGCAATCTACTGAAAAAGTCTGACACTCTACCACTCAAAACCCAGCAAAGGTTCCCTACTTAGTCGGAGTCAAAGCTAAAGTCCTTACAATGACCTGTAAGACCTACATATTCTGTTCTCATTGGCTCTCTACCTTAATTTTTTAAACTCCCTCCTCTGCTCACTCTACTCATGCTGCACTGGGCTCTTTGTGCCTAGTGGCTAGTCCTCTTCCCCTCCACCCATTCCAAATGGATCCACCCCTACCTTCTTGAAGTCTTTGCTCAAATTCCTCCTTGTCTATGGGACATATCCTGAGGACTAGACTTAATACTGTAACTGCCTCACCATGTCTACTTTTGCCTTGTTTTGCATGTTTTCCCTCTTGTAGCACTCATTACCTTCTGGTATTTATTTACTATGTTTTATATCATGTCTATGTCTCCCAGTAAAATGTATTTTCCATGAGGCAGGGTTTTTTGTTATTTGTTTGCACTGATCCTAGTCAACTAAAAATGTGCCCTGGACATACAATTTAGTAATCATTTGCTGAATAAATTAATGAATGCATTGGACAACATAGTCATATTGGCATTAAAAAATTACTCTGGCTGAAGCTTGAAGAAAAAATTGGGAAGAGTCATGTACAGATGTAGAGGCTGTATGGGGGGGTCTAATTAAAAAGCAATGGCTATTTAGGCTAGGGCAATAATGTTAGAAAGGGAGGAAGGTAAACTGTTTTAAGTTTTTTTTTTTTAGGGTAGAATCACCAGGGCCTATTTTCAGTAGTGTGCTGGAACTAGCTGGCTCCTACTGGTTTATGAAAGCCAATAGTTAAATTTTCAGGTTTTGAGGAATTTTGTTAGTTGGTTATTACACATTATTAAAGATTAAATTATATAAACTTAAAATTAAATAAATTATATTAAAAAATTAATATTCAAATGTAATGAATTCCTAATCGTTTTATTACATTTTATTATTATCTGTGCTCTTCATGTTATTTATGTCTTTTGTGTTTCTATGGGAAATGCCATATGATGGGGTGTTACTGCACAAATCTTTCCAACTCCATGTTCAGTTATGTCATGTCTGCAGTTTGAAATCAGTCATAGCAGGAGTATTTAATCCTTGGTAATTGTCAAACACTATAAATCAGGATTTTCTTTACTATGTTGTTGATTTTCTAGATTTAAGAAAGTGTTGGAGAAAATGTTAATAATACAGACTGATTTTTAAAAGTGTGTCATGTCTGCAGATGTTTCATTGTTAATATTACACAAAATTAAGGAAACATTCCTCCAGTATGTGAAAACAATGATTTGATTCAGCAAAGAAGTCATTCACATCATTGAAAAAAGAATGAAATTTTGACATACATCTTACTTGTTTCTCTTGTGTCTTACTCTTTAATGTAAAGGGAACTATCAACCAATATACACATCTGAAATACACTCAGTTGCAACCGTAAATTGACTATGGATCCAAGAATTTGGCAAAAAGGAATGAAAGCATTCTGTGAGAATCAACTGGCTATATGAAATTTTCAACAGGGCACTGTATATTTTTTTATTTGTAAACTATGTGCTATACATTCCTCAGATCCGTAGCATGATAATTTAAATATATATGCATACATTTTCTTTTTAGGAGAACTAGTTGTTAAACAGCATGGGTATATATGAGTCAAGACAGGAGGAGTTGTCAAAGATGCTGCCAGTTTCTGTCTTGTTCAACTGCCTACATAATGGTACCCATTTCCTTACTCAGGGAACACTAGACAAGGGCAGGGTTGGTGGATGGGGAAAGGGGAGGCTTTGTCATGGGCTAGGCTGGGTAATACTGACTTTAAAGAGACAGACTACATAGCCTGGTGGCCAGGTGGATCTACAGCTCTGGAGCCATCATCATTTAGGTAGTATCTGTGAAGAATAAGTAACTGAAGACCTGAAAGTGGATAAAGCTATTCTGTGTTTCTTCCAAATTAACTTTCAAAGTAGAATTTGGAGGCATTTAGATAAAAGTGTTCAATGCTCTATGTTCTAGTTCTAACAAATTAATAGCACATATATCATTGGGGCTGAAAAACATCCTCTAAGAATATTGGAAGTTTTCATCATCAAGATATAGTTCCATGACCAAGGACATGTCCTCCTTTATTAGAGAAGAATGCCTGAGTTAAATGGGTCGTGTCAAAAATATAGATTACTATTGGAAGCCTGTGATAAACAGGAGACTGCATAGAGTGCCATGTGTAAGGGGACTTGGGTTATTTACTTATTACCTACCAATGATTCTGAGTACTGTGTGAGGGGTAGTTAATTGACAATTGATATAAAATGTGGGGGTCAGATCCTCAAAAATAGGCTCTTTATTTGAGGGCTTTATATTACCTTTTAAAAAGAGAATCATAAACTTCCACTTCTGGGAAGATGTGGTTTTCCCCACTTTCCTCACTTAAATACAGCTAAAACCCTGGTGTGTGTGTGTGTGTGTGTATATATATATATATATATATAGAGAGAGAGAGAGAGAGAGAGCAAACTATATGTGTGTGTGTGTGTGTGTGTATGTTTGTATGTATGACACATCCCAGAAAGGTAGAGAAAAGCAGGCAGACCAGGCAGGGAACTTAGGACCCAAGAAACAAGGGGGAGGTGAGTTTCCTCGGTTTCCTTTTTGCTTCACATATCTCAGACTTGGAACCGAAGAAGTTAGCAGTCCAAAAATGCCAATGGATACAGACCCCCCCCCCCGCCAAAAAAGCAGCCTCAAACAAAAGCCTACTCTCTCTGGTCAAAGAATCAGGAAAGGAGCCGCCTAAAAAGACAGAAAACTTTTAGAAAATAACCATTCTACTCCAGCCAAACACCACAGAAAAAAGTGTTATTCCACCCCAGCCATACCAGCAAAAACCAAGTGGGAAGCCTAGACATTCACCCTTGTTGGATTATAACAAAGCTTCCCAACACCACCGACCAGCAGGATAATGTCAGGTAAGCCCAAAACAGGGAGCTTAGACTTTCATCCCTGCCAAGTGATAAGGAGACATCCATCCCAACCCTATTACATGTGGTGTTGGTGGAGACCACAAGTTGAGCCTAGACTTCCATCCCCATGAGCAACAATGTGGACATCACTTTTGGTGTCAACCAAGGCTGAGTGGGGAGCTTGAACTTCTACTGCTAGCGGGCAGGAAGGAGTCATTGTGTCCTCCTCTTTCTTGCTGGCTATACCAGAAAAACAAAAACAAACAAACAAACTTCAGCTAAAACAGAGGTTTAAATAAGAGTCAGAATGTCACAACATACTATGAATTTGATTTCAGCTAAAGATCACACATCATAGCATGAACCAGAAAGGTCTAAATGAAAATGAAAGAAGACAATCAATAGATGCTAACACCAAGATGGCAGAAATGCTAGAATTATCACAGATTTTAAAGCAGATAAAAATGCTTCAATGAGCAATGAAAAATATGCTTGAAACAAATGAAAAAAAAAAATAGAACATCTTAACAAATAGAAAGTGCCAGCAAGGAAATGGAAGGTAAAAAGAAGAGACAAGTGGAAGTTTTGGTACTAAAAAACACAATAACTGGCATAAAGAGATCAATGCATGGGTGCAACAGCAGAATGGAGGAGACAGATAAAGGAGTCAATGAAGCTTAATAGAGAACAACAAAAATTATCCAATCTGAACAACAGAAAGAAAATATACTGAAAAAAATGTGAGTGCCTCAGGGACCTGTAGAATTGTAACAAAAGATGTGATATTTGTGTCAAAGGAGTCCCAGAAGAGAAAGAGAATGGGCTAAAAAAATAGTCAAAAAATAATGTGTGAAACCTCCCATATTTGCCAAGATGCATAAAATTACAGGTTCATGAAGGTGAGTGAATCCCCAATAGGGTAAACACAAAGAAATCCATGTTAAGACACATCATAATTAAATGTCCAAAAACTAAAGACAAGGGAAAAGTCTTGAAAGGAGCAGAGAAAACAACACCTTACCTATAGGGGAAAAACAATTAGGATGACAGAGTATTTCTCAACGGAAATCAGGGAGGCCAGAAAGAAGTGGCACAATATCTTGCAAGTGCTGAAAGAAAAGAACTAAAATGAAGAATCCTATATCCAGTGAAAAGCTTCTTTAGGAATAGAGGGGAAATCAAGATAATCTTTTTTTTTTTTAATTTTTTTTTTTAAAGATTTTATTTATTTATTTGAGAGAGAGAGAATGAGAGAGAGCACATGAGAGGGGGGAGGGTCGGAGGGAGAAGCAGACTCCCTGCAGAGCAGGGAGCCCGATGCGGGACTCGATCCAGGGACTCCAGGATCATGACCTGAGCCGAAGGCAGTCGCTTAACCAACTGAGCCACCCAGGCGCCCAAGATAATCTTAAATAAAGGAAAACTAAGAGAATGTGTAGCCAGCAGATCTCCTCTAAAAGAATGGATAAAGGAAGTTTGCTAACTGATAAAAATAAGGAACATCAAGAAGAAAGAAATAATTTATTAAATGAAAATACTGGTAAATACAATAGATTTTCCTTTCCCTCTTGAGTTTTCCAAGTTCTGTTTGATGACTGAAGCAAAAATTATAACACTGTGTGATTTGGTTCTAAATGCATTAATTCAAAAAAGCAGGAATGGCTATATTAATATCAGATAAAACACACTTCAGATCCAAGAATATTAACACAAATAGACATTTTATAATGATAAAAGGGCGAATCGCCAAGTAGGTATCTGAATCAAACAAAGACCTACAAAATATGTAAAGCAAAAATGGAAAAACTTTAAGGAGAAATCCCAAATTATTTTTAATCAAGAGAACTAGAGAGAAAAGCAGTAATGATCTAGAAAAACTCAACACCACCCCACCAAATTCTAAGTGATATTTGTAGAATTCTCCCCCAAGCAACAGCAGATGCACGTTCTTTTTTAAGTGTCCATGGAAAATATGTCCAAATGGACCATATCCTGGGCCATCAAACAAACCTCAACAAATTTTAAAGAACTAAAATCCCACAGAATGTGTTTTATGGTCATAACAGAGTCAAACTGGAAATAAATCTTTCAAACAGAAACATAATAAGAAAATCTCCAAACACTTGGAAACTAAACAATACACATCTAAATAACCCAGGGGTGAAAAAGGAAGTAACAAAGGAAATTTAAAAATACACTGAATTGAATGAAAATAAAAATACAACATATAAAAATTTGCGGAAAGCAGCTAAAGCAGTATTGAGAGGGAAATTTATAGCACTAAGAACCAGGAAAAGCCTCAGATCAATAATTTAGGCTCTTACCTCAAGAACCTAGCAAAAGAAGAGCAAAATAAGCCCAAAGCAAGGAGAAGAGAGGAAATAATAAAGAGCAGAAGTCAATGAATTTGATATAGAAAAATTATAAAATTAAAAAAATAAAGATGTGTTTCATGGAAATGATTGTTAAATTCATAGTGAGATAGAAAAAGAAAAAAAGAGAAGATGCAAATTACTAATATCAGGAATAAAACAGATGCTATCACTATAGACCTTACTGACATCAAAAGTATAAGAGAATACTACAAACAACTCTATACACATATATTTTACAACATAGAAGAAGTTGACTAATTACTTGAAAAACACAAACTAACAAAACTAGCCCGATATGAAACAGATCAGCCCTATGACCATTGAGGAAGTTGAATTCATAATTGAAAAAATTCCCCCACAGAAATTTCTGGTCCCAGATGGTTTCACTGGAGAATTTTACCAAATGTTTAAAGAAGAATTAAAACCAGTTGTACACAATCTCTTCCAGAAAGGAGAAAAGGAAAACCTTCCCAATTCATTTTATGAAGCTAACATTACTCTGATAATGAAACCCAAGACAGTGCAAAACAGCAAAAGCTAGAAAACAATATTCTTATTTCATATGATTTTATCAACTGATACAGAAAAAGTATTTTATAAATTTAAACACCCATTCATGATAGAAACTCTCAGAAAAATTAGAATAGAGGGGATCTTCCTCAATCTGAAAAAGAACACCTAGAAAAACCTTAAGCTTACAGCACACTTAATAGTGAAAGACTGATCTCTTTCCCCTGAGACTAAGACCTGAGAGAAGACAAGGATGTCTGCTCTCACCATTTCTATGTAACATTGTACCAGAGCTTCTAGTCAGGGTAATTAGTCAGCTGATTGTTGACAAAGGTAAAAAGCAATCCAGTGCAAGACGCCTGGTTGGCTCAGTCAGTTGAGTGTCTGCTTTCAGCTCAGGTCATGATTCTGGGGTATTGGGATCGAGTCCTCCCGCTTTGCGGGGGGGTCTTTGCTCAGCAGGGAGCCTGCTTCTCCCTCTGCCTGCTGTTCCCCCCGCTTAGGCTCTGTCTCTCTCTCTCTCTGGCAGATAAATAAATAAAATCTTAAAAAGAAAAGCAATCCAGTGCAGGAAAGATAGATTTTGCAATAAACAGTGCCAGAGTAAAGGAACATCCATAGGTGAAGAATGACATGAAACTATAAATTATGCAAAATTGAACTCAAAATGGAGTGTGTAATTGAATGTAAAACTATAAAACTTTTAATTTTTAAAAAAGATTTTTTTTTTAAATTTATTTGAGAGAGAGAGAGTGCCTGCATGTGCACATGCAGGCTCGAGTGCAGGAGGGGCAGAAGAGAGGGAGAGAAGAAGACATCCTGCTGAATGCCGATCCCAATGTGGGGCTGGATCTCATGACCCTGAGATCATGACCTGAGCCCAAATCACGAGTCGGTCTCTCAACAGACTGAGCCACCCATGTGCACCAAAACTATAAAAGTTTTAGAAAAAAATATAAGAGAATATCTTCAGGATCCAGGGCAAAGCAAAGAGCTGTTACAGTTGCCACTGAAAGCATGATTTATTTTTTTAAAAAATGGATACAATGGACTTTGTTAAAATGAAAAGTGTTTGCTCTGCTGAAGACCCTGTTAATAGTATGAAAAGACAAGCAAGGTACAGACTGGGAGAAAATATTTGCAAACCACATATCCAACAAAAGACTGGCATCTAACATATATGAAGAACTCTGAAAACTCAATAAACCCAAACAAACCAGTTCGAAAATGTGCAAAAGACTGAGTGATGTTTTACTAAAGAGGATATGCAGATGACACGTAAGCATTCAAAAAAAAAAGGTCCAACATCATTAATCATGAGGGAAATGCAAATCAAAAGTACAATGAAATATCACTATACACCCACCAGAATGGCTAAAACATGAAACGTTGGCAAGAATGTGAAGAAACTGGATTACACATGTCACTGGTAGAAATGTAAAACAGGACAGTTACTCTAGAAAAGTTTGGCAACAGGTGAAATGAACTTTAACTACATATTCTCTCCAGCTCAATATTCAGATTATAGCGTTTCAACATGTAATCAGTATTAAAAATTAATAATGACATATTATACATTCTTCTTTTATGCTAATGTTTCAAATTCTGGTGTGTATTTTATACTTACAGCACATTTCAATTTGGACCAGCTACATATCAGGTGTTCAAAAGCCACTTGGGGCTAGTGGCTAGTGTCTTGGGCCCTTTGAGTTTCCACACAAGATTTGAAAGGCAGAAGAAGAGCCTTAATCTCCAGCAGAAGGTAGAGTGAGTCATGCTGGCACTGGCAGAGAGGAGATAGGAGGTTTTGCCAGCAGCTTTTCTGAGTCCTACAGGCAGCTGAAATCATCAGGGACAGTTTCCTGTGATCCTTGAACTTGTTGATTCCCTTGAACTTTAGTGGAGTCTTGCCTAACCTTCACTTTCCCTGCTCTTTAAATGGTTATCTGTGACTTCTAATGTCCTATATTAAATCCCTTCCTACTTGAAATACCTAGAGTAGGACTGAACCCTGACTAATAAGGCTGGCAGAGAATATTTACTTCTCAACAAATATCCATATGCTCTCCCACATTTCCTAGCACCCTTGCAGTTATGGAGCCTTGTATGTGGTTCAGGCCAATATGCCGAGAATTAGTGATGGATGTTATTTGCAGTCTGGAGCTTTTAAGAGTTATGTGTGACTTCCTAGACACGTGCCCTCTGACAAAACCTTAGTATCGCATATTGATAGGATAGTGTCATGAAATAAAAGCCACAGGATTGCATGAATCACCACAAGGGAGACAGATGCTGCCCTGGAGCTGCCCCAACCCACAGTGGACTTTTCTTGAGCAAGAGATAAATTTTTGTTACATTAAGCCACTGAAATTTCAAGGTTTGTTTGCTGCTGTACCACAATCTAGATTATAATGACCAATACAGAAATTAGTCCTGGAAATAAGCATCAGAATTAAAACCCTAAAATATGTGGTATGGACTTAATATTCCTGTGAAGTGAAATGAACCAACACTTGATTGCTCAAGAATAGGGGATGTCACGGATTAAACAAAAAAATCTGATCTTGTGTAAGAATGGGAAGTGATGCTGGTTCTTTGGAAGGAGAAGCCCAACATATTTTCAAATCACTAATAGTGAGAGGGGAGAATATAGGGATATTCAGACGTCTACTTAGGACTTGATTTCATATACCCAAGACTATCTTGCATAGAAGTATACATGTGATTCTTTAAAACATAGTCTAAAAGACTATGCTTAAAGAATGAGTGTCTCTTCAGAAGTAATGTAATTACAGAAATATTAACAAATGGAGAAGAAAGAGATGTATAAAGAAACCAATGTTAGCACAGAAGAACCTTTTTTTAGAGGTAAGATGTTAAAAAGTTCTGTATATTCGGTAAATAAAAGAAAACAAAATATTTTAGAAATACGGAGAATCGGGAGTGGCACATGGCTATAGGAGAGAGGCTGAGTTGTCTTGGTAACCAACAGACTTGCAAACGTCTAGAATAAAGCCAACGTTAATCATTAGTAAGTCTCAAATTGATTGTTCAACAAAAGATAGATGTATTAGGAGAAAAAAATAGGCTAAACATTTTCTCTTCTAAGAACAGATTGGAGATCACTGATAAGACATGGGCATTTCATCCAATTTGCGGATGGCTCAAAATTGAAAGGATAGTCAATTTTTTGGATAAAGGAGGCAAATTCTAAATGACTAAGAGAAAATCATTAAGATAAAATAGCTTTAAAAGCTACAGAATAGGGCGCCTGGGTGGCTCAGTCGTTAAGCACCTGCCTTCCGCTCAGGTCATGATCCCAGGGTCCTGGGATTGAGCCCCACATCGGGCTCCCTGCTCATTGGGAAGCCTGCTTCTCCCTCTCCCACTCCCTCTCCTTGTGTTTCTTCTCTTGCTGTGTCTCTCTCTGTCAAATAAATAAACAAAATCTTAAAAAAATAAAAAAAAACTCTTAAAAAATTAATAGATATATATTTCTTTAGCTAATCCCTTCCCCCAATAAATTAAGCAAAAAATAAAGGCTATTTAAATTAACATTTGCAAATATGAAACATCTGGGATTTTATCTGGTTCATATTAAACAAGCCCCAAATAATCTGTTGTGAGTTCACACGTATTTAAAGCACTCTTGGGCAAAATTAATTACTGTCTACAACGAAGGATGTAATAATTTCCTGCTAATCAGACCATAGCTGGAAGTGTGTGTGTTTAAATTTGGGATATTGGCAAGTTGAAAGTGAATTTTGATTCCAAGCAAGGAAAAAGTTTCTAAAAATTGCTACTACTGAGTAGCATAGTTTTCAAGTGTTTACTCCCCAAATGGGTGGATCCATTTCCAACCCCCTCCAAAATCTTAAAACTATATAAAACAGATATAAACAGAGCTGCCCTATTCTATTGAGCTACCTTCACCTATAATCTCACTGCCTTCTCTTTCCTCTAAGCTTTACAGAAGTATAATTGACAAAATGGTCAGTTGTTTAAAGTGTACCATGTGATGATTGATACATGTATATATTGCGAAAAGATTCTTCCAGTCGAGATAATTAGCACATCCATCACCTCACATATTTACTTTCCTTTTTTTTTTTTTTTAAATTTTTGGTGAGACCATTTAAGTTCTACTCCCTTAGCAAATTTCAATTATACCACATAGTGCTATCAACAGCAGTTACCATGACATACGTTAGATCCTCAGATCTTATTCATCTTCTATTTGAGCTTTCATACCATTTTATGAACTTTATAAATGCAATTGCTCTGAGGCACAGCACAGAATACAACTAAGGCAACCCCTCCTTTTGTTCTCTGGATCCCATATCCGCTTTTCCTCTCAATTACATCCTTTCTTTCCTACCCCAGTATTTTCTTCCTTTCCTTTGGTTTTAGTTTGTTTTCATCATCAATCTAACATGTTCTAGTGTCAACCTTCTTAATTCACCTTCTTTGTCCCCAGATTCCTCTCTATCTACAACTGTACTGCTCTACTCTCTTCAAATGAAACTCCTTGGGAGTCATTTATAGTCACCTTTTCTTGTGTCCCATTTTTTTTTCTTGTTTTATATTCATCTACACTGGCTCTTGCCAAGGTGATCATGACCTTCACATGGAGAAATCCAATGGTCAATTTTGTGATCTTTTTACTTGACTTTTTAAGCATCATTTAAAAGATGCCCTTCCTTCTTGAATCGTTCTCATCCCTTGGTGTGCGTTTTTTAAGATTTCATTATTTTTTTGAGAGAGAGAGAGGGAGGGAGGGGGGAGAGAAAGAGAGAGAGAAAGTGTGTGTGTGTGTGTGTGTGTGTACACGAGCATGGGGTGGGGAGAGGGGCAGAAGGAGAGGGAGAGAGAATCTCAAGCAGTCTCCCCACTGAGCACAGAGCCTGATGTGGGGCTTGATCTCACTTCCCTGAGATCATGACCTGAGCCAAAATCAGGAGTCAGATGCTCAACCAGCTGAGCCACCCAGGTGTTCCTTTTGCTTTTTGTTTTTTGGGGGGTTTTTTGTTTTTTTTTTGTTTTGTTTTTTTTAAGCAGCATTCACTGGATTTTCTGTCTACTCTACTGAATTCTTTTTAGGCTCCTTTGTTCCTCCTCATCAGTTCATTTAACTTCTAATTGTTGAAATGCCCAAAAGTTTAGCCCTAGGCTTCACCTCTGTTCTATCTACACTTTCTCCTAGATGACTTCATAAAATTCCAAAGCATTAATTATTATTAATATATTAAATGACTTCCAAATTTGTATCTCTAGCTTTGACTTCTCTAAACTCTGATATTCAGGTGTCTACTCAACATCTCTTTTTGGACAGTTAAGAGGAATCTCAAATTTAGCATGGGTAATCAGGATTCTCTTTCCTTTTGTGAATCTCCCCTGCCCTGGTTCTTTCCATTTTGGGAAGTGCTACCTTTCCCCTACTTGGCAAGTGAAAACCTAGGAGTGATATTTGCTTCCTTCCTTATCCCAGTTCTCACAACCAACCACTAGCAAATCCTTTCAGCTTGCCCTCCAAATACATGCCAGTGAAATCTAGTTCCTTCTAATTCCTCTGCAAATATTCGTCTGTGGTCTGGATTATTTAACAGTTTCCCCAACTGTTGCTCAGCTAGCACCCTAGCCAATTTACAATCTCCTTTCTACACAATTGCTGGAGTGGTAATCAAAGAACCCTCAAAAGTCTTCCCATTGCACTTAGATGATGAGAAAGACAATGTTCATGTGGCAAACTGGACTTTCTGAACACACTCTCTACCACCTCTACCTTCTCTCACTGCAATCTAGCCTCACTGGCCATCTTTCTGACCTCCAACATGCCCACCTCCAGCCTGGCTTAGGGCCTTTGTACTTGTCCCTCTTCCTGGCCTTGTGGAACAAGCTTCTGCTCTTCCATGTTGCAGCTCAACCTCACCTTCTCAGAGAGCTCTTCTCTGGCTACCATCTAAAATAACATTCCCACCCTTATTCATGCTCCAGTTCACATATCACATGCATGTCTTGATAATATACAATGTGACATTGTAGAAACTTATACAATTATTGTGTTATATTGTTTTTATAGCATTCTTAGCATCTGAAATTTTCTTATTTATTTTTTTAAAATATAACCATCCAGGTTGCTTCCTCCTTACCCAAATCATTAGTGGTTCCATGCTACCAAATGGAAAAGTCCAAGCCCTTTCAAGTGTCATCCAAGACCTCCATGATTTGGCCTATTTGACTTTACTCATCTTCTGCTTCTATCTACTTATTGCCCATGAATCCCATCCTATTACATCATACACCCCACCCAATATCCTCCCCCCCGGGTACACAGAACACTTGCTTTCCCTTTATCTGTCAAGTGACACTTACCCTTTTTCTCAGACTCAGCTCAAATGCTACTCTTTGGAGTCCTCAGGAATGAACATTTACTCTTCATCCTGTACTCACAGAGCATTAAGTATATACCTTTTGTATAGTATGGCGCCTTGTCCATCTGCCTCAAATTCCCCACTTCTAAAGAGTGGGGGAATGGTTTATTCATCTGAGTATTCTCACCACTCACATTGATTATGGCACAAAGTATTTTTTTTATAGGTGACACATGCTTTTAATAACCCTCCCTTGTCTGAATTCTCTGATTTCTCTTCTTTGAATAGTTCTGGTTTGCCCATCTTAATTTTGAAGTGTGAGGCTCAGAAAACTGTAATTAAATTGGTCATAAGTGATTTATATCTGTATCCCCAGGCTCAGCACCTGGCACATAGTAGCAACTCAACAAATATTGACCACTGCACGAGAATGAACACAATGCTATATAGTACATGTGGATCCTCTAATCCCACTAGAACAGGATTTCTCTCTTTCTTCCCAATCCATGTGTACAATTAGTGAAGGTTGGTCATGTATCACACATATAAGTTATTTTAATAAAATATATTTTAATAATATACTACATGACATGATAAAATGCCTAACTATTAAGATCACTATTTATCAGCAATCAGTAATCAACAAATACCTCTTCAGCACCTACTATGTACTAGACACTCTAGTAAACATTCAGGTTGACAAAAAAGATGGCATTAGTCAGGCTAGGCTTGCTGTGGCAACAAAAATCTTACATTTAAGTGGCTTCACAACATGAAGGTGTATCTCTGGTTCCTGTCAGCACACCTGTGTATTGAGTAGGCAGTGCTTCCTGAGAGGGTTTGGGGATCCAAGCTTATTCCATCCATGGGCTCTACCACTTTCCAAGGCTTTGAGTCCTCTCCTGAGACTCCTACATCCTGCCAGTTGACTACTGAACAGAAAAAGAGGGAATGATCGCACAGGACAGAGAAGTAATGTTTACAATTCCTGACCACATTCTACTGGCCAAAACTAGTCAAGCAGCCCTAAACTAACTACAAAAGAGCTTTGGAAGTATGTTTCCAGGAAGAAGAAGATCAATTAAGATCGTTTCTGCCACACAGACAGGGCCCATTTCCTCCTGGAGATGACAATCTGTGGAGAAATGCTTCAATCTGATCTTACTACTTCACTTGAGACAATATGTATTATGAAGTACAACTTTTTCTTCTCCTACTGAAAAATAGATGCCAGAGTAATTAATCATATGGTAAGAGAAACTTCAAGAAAAATTCTTAAATTGCTCAGGGAAAATTTTTAAAGAAGGGGTACGTGAACTGCAGTCCATGAGATGTATCCAGCCTGCCATGCTGTTGGAAAGCGATCTCAGAATGGTTTTTACATCAATCAATGGCTGAAACACATCAAAAGAAAAATATTTCATGACACATGAGAACTGTATGAAATTCAAGTTTCAGTGTCCACACATAAAGTTTTATTGGAAAACTACCCTTGCTATGTATTTATACCCCTTTGAGGGCTGCTTTTGTGTTACAGCAGCAGAGCTGAGACGGAGACCACATGCCCTGCCAAGCCTAATGTATTAATTATCGTGTCCTTTACAGAAAAAAATTTGCCCATCTCTGTGTAACAGCATTTGAGTAGCATATATTTTAGCATTGACAATTCAGTACCTTCATCATAAGTCATCCTCTGTTTGTATCCGCTTTACAGAGGTGGGTCCCAGAAAATAGCTGGATCTGATGATGGAAAAACAAATATTCGTCTAAGAAGTCAAGAGGGCAAATGAAGATGCTTTCAAACCCAATTAGATTATTAGAAGAAACAGATGTAAGATCTCTCTTCCTGTGATAAACAGATGCTCCTATGCTCAGATTATTTATTCAGGAACTTAGAACCAGGTATTTCTCACTGCCAAAGCAAGGCCTCCTGTACATTGGTACTTCAGCTCCCAGCTCTCACAATTTCTAGACATGGAGACAGGGAGCTAGCGGTATAAATCAGAACTCCAACATTTACTAAGACAGATGATTCACAATCAGACATAATGACAATAAGCACTACTGAACTACAACCATCTCAAAAAACACACCAGGTTTTCAAAGAACATCTAGTGGATATTTTAGTTCAACCCTTTTTATAGTGTAAGCCTTTTTTTTGTTTTCTTTTGAGAGAATGAGAGAGAGCGTGTGTGTGCGTGCAAGGGGGAGGGGCAGAGGGAGAGAGAGAATCTCAGACAGGCTCCACACCCAGCACTAAGCCCAAGGGGGGGCTTGATCTCACAATCCTGAGATCATGACCTGAGCTGAAACCAAGAGTCGGATGCTTAACCGACTGAGTCACCCAGGCGCCCCTAAAGCGTAAGCCTTTTGACTAAGTGTCTGGAGTGAACTATTTCTTTCAAGACATTCTGCAACTAAGAATTCATTAGTTCACACTGGCCACATTTAATGAATTGCCTAATGTATTCAAATGACAGTGTGGATCAACAAAGCCAAACTGACTTATTTTTCTTTTCAAGGAAACTCCAACTATGTTATGGAAATAGATGCAACCCACGGCAACCCAGGGAAAATTCCCTGCCTGATCTGTACAATTGTTTCCTTTGAACTCTGCTTTGGAATTTCAACAAATGCTTATCATGAGTTTGAATATTTTTTTTAATTTATAACTATGTATATATAAATATTTCTTTGTGTAACTGTGAATATATATACTGATATATTTTTTATTAGTTCAAATTGCCTTGTTAGTGTAAATGAAACCCATTATGGTATCTTTAATAAAAGTTATAAAAACAATTAAGCCTTTTGCTCATTTCTGTGTCATAGCTTCCCCCTCATTACTACTGTGAGGTCCTTGTTTCCAAATAGAACCCTGATGGAATTCTTGCTATGACAAGTTCAGCTAGTCTAGTGAATGAGGCATGTAACCAGGATCTGGGATCAGAAAACTGGAGTTAAATTTCTATTTCTGCTCCTAACATGAAGTAAATCTTTAAGTTTACTTTTAAATCTCACACCTCCTGGTATGGATTTATCATGGCCCAGATGGATGAGTGATAGGTTTGCTCATTTTGTTTTCATTTTTGGATTGGGCAATTTTGACGGAAGAAAGCTAGAAGTGATTTTTAATTCAATACAATGCTCTAATTTTAGATCTCTTAGAGCAAAAACATGTCTGCTAAAGTTTCTATTGAGGGACCATAGTTATAGATACTCAGGGATTTTTTTTTGGTATATAAAGTATTTTAAAATGATGAGAATATTGGAGGGTTTCTTTTGGGAGGGGGGAATGGTCATATTTATTATTTGTTATGGCCAAACATGTCAAAATGAAAGCCCCTGTTACTGAAGTTTGGGAGATTTACTGTGTTTTGGGATTTTTATTTTGACTCTCTCTGCTGATCGATTTTAAAGTTTCTCTCACTTCCCAGTCATCCACTCCTTCTCAACATACATATATTATTAAATGTGAGCACAAATGGGCCATTCTTATTTTTATTAATATGTAATTACATTTGGTCCAAATACTTATTTGATAGGACAGTTAATGGATTTGGCATCTCAATTTTGAGAAGTGAGAGAAGACTACAACTTCATGAGAGCTTACGGTTTAAAAAAAAAAAAACAGAAAAAAATAACCCCAAATTTCTTTTGGATGTAGCCACGAAATATCTTGAAACTTTACAAAATTCAAAGGTAAAATACGGGAAATGCTGGCAAATTGTTCAGAGTAGCTGAAATTATGCATTACAAATATTTGTGTGTGTGTGTGAAATAACTGACATTTTGTGAGGATCAAAATTACCACAGAAATTTGGCCAAGTCAGCATCAAATGATTTCACACAATTATTGAACTTTTCTCTGTTGGAGATGTTCCCGGCCAAATCTTTCCTTTTTGGAAATTTCCTGGAGCTCCCACGTCTGCTGCAGAATAGCACTGAAAGTCTCTCATCCAATGACTGAGGAAGACGCTAGTGGCTCCGTTTAGTTTTTAGCCAAGCCTTTATATTTTACCTCAAGACAAAGTGCTCAGTTGTTTACTCTTGATTTTTCTGTGATTGGATGGCTTTCTAGAGAGGCTTCTAAGACTGACCATTCTCATCCATTCACTTGACTAATTCTGCATGCCATTCTCTAGAACAGTGCTTTCTGCTAGAATCTTCATGGTGGTGGAAATGTTCTACCTCTGCATTGTCCAATATGGCAGCCACTACCCAGGTGAAGCTCTTGAGGACTTAAAAAGCTAGTGCACCAGAGAACTGAAATTTTAAGTTTATTAAATTTTAATTACTTTTAATTTAAATAGTCATATATGTTTACATTGGACATCAGAGCTCTTGATGGTTTCTTTCCATACAGGCTCTGCAACCCTTTTAAAAACTAGATTATAATCAACTCCATGAATATAGGTCTGTGCCATGCCTGTTTTATGCAGTGTTGCTTCAACATGTAGCACTGTGTTTCGCACATAGTGGGTACACAAGTTCTTTTTTTAAGTGTATGAATGACTGTATGAACTTTAAGAATAAAGATAAAATTCAAATGGGGAGGGATAAAGAGGTCTATTTGCTCCCTTTTCTTAGAATACATTAAATCAATTCCTTTTATACCATATAATTTCACTCATATGTGGAATTTAAGAAACAAAACAGATGAACATAGGGGAAGGGATGGAAAAATAAAATTAGATGAAAACAGAGAGGCAAACCATCAGAGACTCAACTACAGGGAATAAACTGAGGGTTGCTGGAGGGGAGGTGGGTGGAGGGATGGGGTAACTGGGTGATGGGCATTAAGGAAGGCACTTGAAGTAATGAGCACTGGTGTTGTATGCAACTGAAGAATCACTGAATTCTACCTCTGAAACTAATAATACACTATATGTTAATTAAGTTGAATTTAAATAAAAAATAAATAAAATAAAAAAGATGGTCTCTTCAAGGTAATATTTATTACTGGTTAACCAAACTGTGAATACAAAGAAATGATGACTTTCCACTCACTGTGGATTAGCTTCTGAGTCCTAGTTTCTTGATCCAAAAGGACTGTGTCAAATATGTATGAAGCCGTAGAGTAGTGTTTTCATGGATCAGTCCTGCTTACAGGATTGCATCAAGCAATATTATCAGTGGATGACACATATTCCCTTTCAATAAATGTAATTTCCTGGGAGATCAGTTACTGCACCTGTTGATTGCAGCTTTCTGGACATTTGCAAATATGAAAGAAACAGCAGGGAAGTGCTGAACACTCATGAAATATGGTTTTTACTCATTAGCTTGTTTAGCTCGATATAGCTGCCCTCTACCTCTTGCTTCACTAATTATGGCCTGCCATGACCAAATGTAAAAGACAACAAAAAATACAAAGTGAACTTGTAATCTTCTTATAAGGACACGGTCATATTGGATTAGGGCCCACCCTAATAATCTCATTTTAGCTTGATGATCTCTTTAAAGATCCTATCTCTAAGTATAGTCACATTCTGAGTTACAGGCATACCTCAAAAATATGGCAGCTTCAGTTCCAGACCACCACTGTAAAGTGAATGTAAGCGAATCAAATGAATTTTTTGGTTTCCCAGTGCATATAAATGTTTACACTATACTGTACTCTATTAAGTATGCAATGGCATTGTCTAAAAAAATAATGTATACAGTTTAATTTGAAAATACTTTATTGTTAAGAAATGCTAACTATCAACTGAGTTTCAGCGAATCATAATCTTTTTGCTGGTAGAGGGTCTTGCCTTAATGTTGATGATGCTGACTGATCAGGGTGGTGGCTGCTGAAGGTTGGGGTGACTGCCAATTTCTTAAAATAAGACAGCACTGAAGTTTGGTGCATTGATGGACTCTTCCCTTCGTAAACAAAACTTTCTCTGTTGCATGTGATGCTGTTTGATAATGTTTGACCTGCGGTAGAACTTCTTTCAAAATTGAGGTCAATTATCTCAAACCTTGCCACTGCTTTATCAACTAAGTTGATTTAATATTCTAAATGTTTTGTTGTCATTTCAACAATCTTCACTCAGAATAGATTCCTTCTCAAAAAACCACTTTCTTTGCTCATCCATAAGAAGCAACTCCTCATTCATTCAAGTTTGATCATGAGATTGCAGCAATTCAGTCACATCTTCAGACTCCACTTCTAAGTCTAGGTCTCCTGCTATTTCCAACACATCTGCATTACTTCCTCCACAGAAATCTTGAGCCACTCAAAGTCATCCATGAGCGCTGGAATCAATTTCTTCCAAACTACTGTTCATGTTGATATGTTGATCTCTTCCCCTGAATCACAGATTTTCTTAAAATGGCATCTAGAATGGTGAATCCTTTCCAGAAGATTTTCAGATTACTCTGCCCAAATCCAGCAGGAGAATTATGGTCTATGGCCTTACAAGATGTACTTATTAAATAAGTATTAAAAGTCAAAATGACTCCTCGATCGATAGGCTGCAGAATGGATGTTGTGTTAGCAGGCATGAAAACAACATTGATCTCATTGTCTATCTCCATCAGAACTCTTGGGTGACCAGGTATATTCTCAATGAGTAGTAATATTTTGAAAGGAATCTTTTTTCCTGAGCAGTTGGTCTCAAGAGTGGGTTTAAAATATTCAGTAAATCCAGTTGTAAACAGATGTGCTGTCCTCTTGGTCTGGTTGTTCCCCTTATAGAGCACAGACAGAGTAGATTTTGCATAGTTCTTAGGGACCCTAGGAATTTTAAAATGGTAAAAGAGCATTGTCTTTAACTTAAAGTCACCAGCTGTATTAGCCCCAACCAGAGGGTCAGTCTGTCCTTCTAAGCTTTGAAGCCAGGCACTGACCTCTCCTCTCTACCTATGAAAGTCCTAGATGGCATCTTCTTCCAATAGAAGGCTGTTTGGTCTACACTGAAAATCTATTGTTTAGTGTAGCTACCTTCATGAATTATCGTTAGATCTTCTGGAGAACTTGCTGCGGCTTCTTCATCAGCACTTGCGGCTTTGCTTTGCACTTTTATGTAATGGAGATGGTTTCTTTCTTTAAACCTCAAGAACCAACCTCTGCTTCTAAAAACTTTTCTACTGCAGTTTCCTTGCCTCTTTCAGCATTGAGAGAATTGAAGAGTCAGGGGCCTTGCTTTGGATTAGGCTTTGGTTAAGGGAACATTGGGGCTGGTTTGATCTTCCATCCAGACCACTAACACTTTCTCTGTACCGGCAAGCAGGCTGTTTGACTTTCTTATCATTCGTGTGTTCACTGGAGTAGCACTTTTCATTTCCTTCCCTAACTTTTCCTTTGCCTTCATAACTTGGCTAGCTGTTTGGCACAAGAAGTCTAGCTTTCTGCCTATCTTGGCTTTCAACATATCTTCCTCACTAAGCTTAATCATTCCTAGCTTTTGATTTCAAGTGAGAGAAATGTGACTGTTTGTTTCACTTGAACACTTAGAGGTCATTGTAAGGTTATTAACTGGCCTAATTTCACTATTGCTGTGCCTCAGGGAATACGGAGGCCCAAAGAGGAGGGAGAGAGATAGGAAATGCTGGTTGGTGGTGTAGTAAGGATCACATAGAATATTCAGAGGTTAAGTTTGTCATCTTATATGGATGTGGTTTGTGGTGCCCCCAAACAATCACAATAGTAACATTAAAGATCACTGATCACACATCACCGTAACAAATATAATAATAATGATAATGTTTGAAATATTGCAAAAATTACCAAAATGTGGCACAGAGACATAAAGTGAGTAAACGTTGTTGAGAAAATGGCACTGATAGACTTGCTCAAGACAGGCTTGCCACAAACCTTTAATTTGTAAAAAAATGCAATATCTGCAAGGTGCAATAAAGCAAAGCATAATAAAATGAGGTATGCCTGTACTGAGAATTAGGACTTCAACATGTGGATTTGGTGGGGGGGGGGGGGAGGAAAATGGAAATAAAAATGGAAAAATATTCCCATATATGAGTTTTATCAATTAGGAAATAAAAATGGACAAAGTCATAACGTTGGCAAAAACATAAGGAATCCAAGAACAAGTCTACAAAACTTAAAAATTGTGTGTAAGACCATGTGACAGAGACTATTAATATCTGTAATTTTTTTAGAAGATTTTATTTATTTATTTGACAGAGAGAGACAGAGCGAGAGAGGGAACACAAGCAGGGGGCGTGGGAGAGGGAGAAGCAGGCTTCCCGCTGAGCAGGGAGCCTGATGAGGGGCTTGATCCCAGGCCCCTGGGAACATGACCTGAGCTGAAGGCAGACGTTTAATGACTGAGCCACCCAGGCACCCCACGTACTTTTTAACTTATTAATAAAGTCTCCTGTATTATTGGGGGGAACAGTGGGTCTAATTACAAGACCACATTTTCCAGTCTGCCTTGTATGTAAGTAGGGCCAGGAGACTATGTTCTGGCTAGTAAGATGTAAGGCAAGTTACTGGATGTACCTTCTGGAAAGGCTCCTTAAAGGGGTGAGAGACAGGGATGCCTAGGTGGCTCACTCAGTTAAGCTTCTGACTTTGGCTCAGGTCATGGATCCTGGGGTCCTGGGATAGAGTTGCGCATCAGGCTCCCTGCTCAGTGGGGAGCCTGCTTCTCCCTCTGCCCCTCCCCATCACTGATGCTCTCATGCACTTTCTCTCTCTCTCTCTGACAAATAAATAAAATCTTAAAAAGAAAAGGGGTAACAGACAGATCAAGCCATTTTGCCTCCTCTCCTTTCTGACTGATACAGATGAAACTTTTGGAGCTCCTGAAGCCAATAGGTGATAAGGTAACTTTGAAGAAAAAGCCATGTGCTAGGACTGTTGCAGAAAGTTGGAAGAAGCCTGGGTCCCTGGTAACAGTAGAGTTGCCACATTAGCCCTGGAGTGACTACCTCCAGATTTCATTTAAGTGAGAGAAAAATAAACTCTTTTGCTTAAGCTTCTGTTATTTTAGGTTTTTGGCTTTTACTAGGGTAATCCCAACTAATATAATTATTAAAGACATAAAGGAAGACCTGAACAAAAGGAGAGCTATTCAAGAATATGGACAGAGAGTGTCAATAACATAAAATTGCCCATTCTCCCTAAATGATGAAATAGCTGGAATTCCAGTAAAATCCCAACAGCTATTCATGGAATTCAACAATATGAACCTATAATTTGTTTGGGTAAACAAAGCAACAAGGGTATCTAAGTAATTTGGAAGACAATATTAGTGGTGGGGTGGGAGGAGCATACCATACAGAGTATCTAGAATGATTATAAAGCTATAATAATATGCCTTTAGTGAACATGGTTTTAGTACAGGGCTATGGAATAAAACAGTAGAAATAAGTAGAGGGCACCTCTATTGATGTGAGGGAAAGAGGGATTACTCAACTCACCTGGGAAAATAGTTACCCGTAAGTAAAATAGTGACAGTCCCATTTCTACTTCACATCACAAAGTCCAGTTGGATCAAATACTTACATATAAAAAGAACAGATTTTTATGACCTCAGAGTAGAGAAGAATTTTAAAAGTGAAACATAAGAAGCAAAAACCTCAGTTTTAAAATTAAGAAAATCCATGCACAGTATTAAAATACAGACTTCCAGAAAAGATATCTGTAACACATATAACAAGTGATTATGATTCAGAATATATGAGGAACTCCTAAAAGCAACAAGGAATAAAAGTATATAGGAAAAAAAGGCATGGGAGTGAAAACACAGTAGTCTGGAGAGAAAACGTGAATGGACAATAAGCATCTTAAAGAGGGCTGATCTCCGGGCTCCTGGGTGGCTCAGTCAGTTAAGCAGTTAAACATCTGCCTTCAGCTCAGGTTGTGATCTCAGGGTCTTGGGATCAAGGTCTGTGTGGGGCTCCCTGCTCAACTGGTAGCATGCTTCTTCCTCTGCTCCTCCCCCCTGCTTGTGCTCTGTCTCTCAAATAAATAAATCAAATCTTTAAAGAAAAGTATATATAAAGAGGGCCGATTTCAGTGGTAATCAGGATAATACAAATTAAAAATCCATTTTATGCTTATCAGTATTCCAAAACATTAAGAAATCTGACAATATCAAGTGTTAGGACACATGAGGAGGATTAGGATGCCCACACATCACTGGTGTGAGTGTATGTGTCACAACCATTCTGAAGAGTGACTTGGCAATAGATAGTACAGTTGAAACTGAGTCCGTTCCCTTCATTCCTGCAACCTCACTTCTAGGACTGTCTTGAGCATGTGCACTAAAAGATAGGTAAAAGAATGTCCATATCTTCATTGGTACAGTGAAAAGCTGGAATAAATTAAATACCTGTTAACAGAAGAGCTGGTCACTGAACCTCACCGGAGTGATACAACAAAATATTATACAGTAATGAAAATGAGTGACATGACATGTATCAATATGGATAAATCTCAAAAATGTTGAGAACAGTGATGTATATGATATATAAAGTAAAATACTGCTTTTATAAGACTTAAAAACTTAAGAATCGTGCCTCAAATTTATGGACACTTCTATATGTGGTAATGGGAAAGGTATCTGCTTGGGAATGATAAACATAAAATTCAGAATAGTGGTTACTGTGGAAAATGCTGGGATTGGGCTCTAAATAAATCTGTCAAGTTTTATTTTCTGAAAACAGTGAAATAAATATAGCAAAGTATTATGACTTGATGAAAGACAGTACTATATATATAGAAGCACACTTTTTTGAGCATTTGAAATATTTTTCAAATAAATTATTACTATTTTAAAAAGTTGAAAAAACATTTAAACTAAGATTTTAACACTCCAAATGAGAGATTTTTGCCGATCCACATCTCACAAGTATACCAGGAAGAGTGAATATAGAGAAATTGTGTTTGTGCATGGAGATTGGGCAAGGCTGACAATCTGCAAATATTTCCAAACTGCATTTAATAGTTTGACCCAGAATTTTGCACATTACATAGTCTACATGATGAAGGGAGGAGGATATGACAGGTAAATTGAGACTTGGGGGGGGTGACAAAAGATAATGTTGCTGAAATTATCTGAAATATAAAATCCAATTCTACTTGCTCCACAGAAATTAAGCCAGGATATCTAAAAATGACACAATCATAAAAGCTGCACTTCTGGCATAGTTGAAGAGGTTCTTGCGATATAAAGTTGAGAAATAACGCAACTTCTGTTCAGATAGTATTTATGTGCCAGGCAGTGGGCTAGGTGGGTTATGTTTTTAATGCACAGATAATACTTTAATACCCATTATGCAGATGAGAAAGGTGAGACCCATCTGTACATGATCACCCAGGTGTTGAGGGGCAGAGCCTGCCTTCACGTGCAGGGTTTTCGATGACAAATGGTTGCTCTTTCATGATTCCTCAAGGCTGCCAAAGTGGTCTTCATAAACAGCTCTGTTTTCACATCCAGAGTGCCTAGGTCTGGTCTCAGAATTGGTATTTCTAGGCCTCCTATGATCTGACCTCTTTCTATCAAATAAATATTCTTTGAGACCCCTTGAACGATATTTCACTTTCCTCCATTTTTAGGACAGTTGTCTTATATGGGAGAGCAAGTTAGTACAGCTTCTGTATGGGTTGACTATCTCTGTTATTATATTTTCCATGCAAACAATGAACGGGTTCCTTGTTCTGTATGCTGGAGGTCTTAAACTCTAAATTCAAGGGAAAAAAAGGAAGAAAGAAAAGAGGAGAGGAAGAAAGAAAAAGAAAAACTGAAACTTCCAATTAGTTTCTTTTCCACTTATTGTTCTTTGGCATGCCAATGATTTTAGATAATCATATGCCTTTACTCAAAATGGCTTTTACAGGGAACATCTCCAAATCTATAACCAGTAACTGAATTTATCAAACCATGGAGGGGTGGGGGGAGAAGATGAGAAGACAAGAGGAACATATGCAAACATGCACACAAGATCATATATATTTTAATGACTCATCCAGGACCACACCCATTTTGTCACCTAGCCATTCTATAAAAGCTCAACTCATTTTTGCAAAAGTTAGATTGGGAAAAAAAATCCATCAACAATCTTATTTCTTTACTGCTAATCGCTTAAAAAATTCTGTTGACATTATATGGTTATATTCTCAGAGGAATTCTCCCCCTCTCCAAGATTAATTTTCATTTTTCTCAGATGTATTTTCTGCATAAACCCAAGCAAAACAACATTCTAGATGCTCATGGAAAATTCTCTTTTTCCCTCTGCAAATATTATGCTGAAATCTGTCATTCACTCTATGTCCCAAATCAACAAATGGTAAATATTTCAATATAGTTGTCTGGTATATTTTGGTATCTTCCTCTCTAAATTCCTTTTAAAGAAAAAGTATGCCCTTCAGTTAACTAAAGGTATCTGCAAAGAAACTAAAAACAGTCTGGGGAGAAAAAGTGTCTTTGTTCTCCTTTATTGTCTCACACAAGGACCTTTGTACTTACAATAATGCTGTGGAAATGTCTTCGTGTTCTATCAATAATACATTGAAGCTCAGTTTATTTCATTTTATGTTGTTTTTACTCTGCTTGGCAAATAACACACACTCTCTCTCGACTTTCTCATTTTAATCAAACTGTAGAATGCTAATAAAACAAATCCAAACTAATAAAGCCCATTTCCTCTACATTAATCCTCTTCAAGTTATCAGGGACTCACATCCCTAGGTATGAATAGTACAATCAGACATAAAGTAAAAAGAATAAAATATGGATAAAGGGACTAGTAACATACAAACCGTTAAGACAAAAACAATGACAAAAGCTGTTCTGAACTTGATGATTATTCAAGACATGTGTTGGGTGGAGACTCCAGTCACAGGAAATATCTAATACTGTTGAACCCCCATGACCTCTGCAGGAATATTATTTCAGCATTCATAAAAAGGATTTTTAAAGTTTTATTTTTACATTGATTTGTTTTGATAAAGATTTCATCCTGCAAACCACAAATTTGATAACTGTTTTCCTAAGTGCTTAGGACGAATGAACCACTCTAGAGATTCTTTGCTTTTCACAAAGAAGAATTTCCTCTAAAATCTAGTTAAGTTTAATTATAGCAGTCCGGGTGTGATTTCTGTTTATATCCCTCCACTTGAATCTGCTCTGGCTGGGTTTGGGTCAGAGCTATTTCTAGGAAATGCCTGCTACTTTTTCTCCAACTAAAACTTCTTTGCGTTTTTCTTTCTCCTGCTTGATGTCTTTGTTCCTTTAGTATGAAAACAGGTAATCCATGTGCATATCTGTAACTAGGCCTGTGGGCAGGATACCCGATGCAGCTCATTCTAAAGCAGGTTTGTGAGTACATGATTATGGTAAATGTTCTTATTGAACTATTAAAGCCATTATACTAGTTAAGGCTCTTCAGTTGCAGGTAACAGCAATCAAGCGTGGTTTAAACCAAATGCAAAGCAAAGAAAGAACAATGCATAATGATATCCCATGGATTTCTGGGCAAGAAATCTATTGGATTTCTGGAAGCACTAGGCCCTGGATTCTCAAGCTAGCCTGGAACCCATGGAGTACTCTCTCTCACTTTCATGGCTGATCTGTTCTGTCTTTCCAATTCCTTCCTTCTGCCAAAACAGCTTTATCTGCTATACAGGGCAACTCCCAATATCACAGATAACAGTTACTTTCTCACAGAGAAATGAATGTTCTCTTTATCCTAGTTGTAAATTACTGGGAATCTGATGGGAGACAAATTTGGGACAAAGGCCCACTCCTTCCAGTCCAGTTGTCCAGTCAAATGCAACTGGGAGATCAGGGACTCATCGTAAGCTGTCCCCCGGGATAGATCAGGGTGGTAGTTGCTCTACACAGTTGCCCTGCCATTACAATGAGGAGAAAGCACATTTATACATGTGACAGAGTAGTGAGGCTGAGATGAGAGATACCTCCACTGGCAGGTGACCACACAGGTCTGGTGAGCTTCAGGAACATCTCGGCTGCTACCGTGAGATGTTTGGCCAGGCAGGTGGCAATGCCTGGAGCAGCTCATAGTTCTTCACAAAAGGTGGGATCGGATCAGCATGATAACCCCAGTGTTGATGCTCTGTTGTACTGGGATTAAATTCTGCCCACATTGGAGATGTCGACTTGGTATCCCTCCAGCGAGAAGACACTGTATTCTAAACAGGCGATTTCTCTGAAGACTTTTGAACTTTATTCCAGAAACTAAAGTTGAATCTGATTCCTCAAAGGAGATTTTATAGTGGAAAATCTCACACATTACTGTGTTCAGACCAGAAAATAATACACAAAAACTAAAAAAAAAAATTTTTTTTTTTTGCATTACACAGTTCACATTGTCCCACCTATACAAGGCTTGGTTCCCAATTAAAAGTATGTTTTCTTTCTCTGCTTAAGGATAAGAGCAAATTCAAAAGAAATTCCTCAGGACTACACCATCAAAATTTGTGCACTTGTACCCATTAATACTATCCCTAAATTCAAACTACAGTTATTCCTTGTGCTGGGATTTCATTTTTTCCTCACCCAAAGTGGGCGACAGGAACATATGAGGGCAGATGCGGGTGGGAGCTATTGGCAACTTACTACAGAGAAACCAACAGTGGTACACACTTCTGCTCAAATAAACGTTTTCTTCTTGATTCTTTTTGAAGGGTGAAAGTAGGTCCTTTGCCTCATCATGGGCTGATCCACGTTGTCCCTCCACTGAAAGCAGGGAGCACATCATTGGCTTTGGTCTGTAACCAGCAGTGAGGGTTGTGAAGTCTTTCTTTTTCGCTCTTCTCTTGCATAGTATTTGGTGTAATTCTACACCGCGATTCTATGTAATGGTCACGCTAAGGAAGAGGAATGAGCCTAGAGAGGCATCCTGTAAATTACCGAGATGCAAGGACCTCATTTGATCCACATGCACTGTCTACAATTTTCTTCATAGGTTTATTATATTTTGTAATTATGTATTTGTTTTGTGTGATTATTGGATTGACGTCTGTCTTCCCACAAGAATGTATGTTCTGGGAGGACAGGGACTCAATGTATCTTGCTGTTTAGTAGCAAGTAAAACAATGAGGCTAGTGCAGTGCCTGCGATTTGGTTCTGGGGTATGTAAACTTCCTGTGTCTGTTTCTCATCTATAAAAAAAAAAGAGGCTACCTATATCATAAATATACTCTGAAGATTGAGACGAGTTACATAGAAAACACTTAGATACTGCACAGGCACATAATAAGTGCTATATAAGTGTCTGTTAAATAATAACAGACCCTCAAAGATTTGTTCAACAATTGTTCAACAAATGATAGAGAAAAATGAATGAGAGAGGCATTTAAAATTTCCGAGATCTGAGGCCTGGTATGTAGTTTTATATTTTGCCCCCAAACCCCAATCCATTCTTTTTTTTCCTTCATATTATTTTTACAAATATTTAAATCTAGGGCATTATTTTCTGTCCCCAAAGTGGCTCAAGGAGCTTTGTGCTCTAATATGGGTGGACCTTCATTTGCTCTACACCATCTACAGGTGGGGAATGGGGAGCATCTATAATAGGAAGGGGAACACATTGGTATTTTTGCAATCACCAATTCTCTCCAGATGTAAGAAAAATTATTGTGTCTTAGTAAATTTAATTTTAGTTTCATCATAAAAAAATACATTTCATTACAGAAAATTTTCAAACTAAAAAATGTTCATAGAGAAATAAAATGAAACACCCTTAGTCATATTACTTTGAAGAGAATCATTGTTTTATAAAAAAAAATTATGATATGTTATGTCCCAGGTTAAAAATAAAAAAACACATTCACCTAAAATTGAGGTTATAGTAAACATTTTATTCTACTATATTCTTCATTATGCCATGAGCATACCCCCATGCTATTAAATAGTCTTTAAAATGAGAATTTGTAAATGGGTGTGGATTTTCTATCACATGGTTAATTTATTTTATGCTTCCAAGATTTTTGGAAATACAGGATGTTTGTGATTTTTCTTTTAAAAATCATGCTGTGGTCAGCATCTTCACAAGGGGGCAGAGGGGCTTTACCTGAAAATATTAATAAACAGGAAGGGGGGAAAATGCCCAAAGAAGAGAAATCCCTGCCTTGGTATTAACCTAGAAGCCCAAGGAATATTTATTTCTGGTTTCAGACTTGCCCATCAAATTTGAGTAAGTTCACATTTAATCTTTTAACCTTCATATTCTTGCCAAGTATTCAAAAAATGCTGAAAATAAGTTCACAGAGCCAGGATCACCATCTCTGCTCAAGAAATACATGCCAAATGACTGACCCCTATTTGCTTCCTCCGTGAAAAGTTTTAGAATTGAATCCACAGAGCAAGCTCCAGAAAAAGAGGGCAATTTGAAGATCAAGATATTGGAGCAAAGCTGAAAGCTATTCAAAGAATAAAAGGGAAGATGCGTGGATGAGAAATTTTACTTTTCAACAAATGCTTAATAATCAGGAGATCGGAGCTGTTAGTTTAATGAACACTTAAGAGTTAAGTCTCACTTTCACACAGGGTCAAGAATTTTAGAGGTGAAAAGTTATGTATTCTTACCTTATTTTGTCGGAAGTGGAATACAGAGGTGCAAAGTTTAAATAATTTTCCTAAAGGTTCATTTGGAATACAATCTAAACTCTTTACTCAGGTTTACCAAACCCTATCTGACCTAACTCACTGCTATTCCCTGGCATCACTCCCCGCCCCCCCTTCCTCCACCATGCTCTTCTCATTAAGGGCTGTGTTCCAGGCACACTGGCCTCCAGGAAACCAGGATCCTCAAGGGGGGCCCTTCCAGCTGGCAGCCAATCACAGGGAACCTTGTTGCCCACAAAGGGCCACTGCCACAACTTCTCTCTCCTCCAACACCCCCCCAACTCCTTCCCCAGCCCCTCCTCATTCCTGCTTGCTTCCTTTCCTAGTAAGAAAAAGAGAAGCAACAAAAAGAGCAATGAACAGACCCCTATTAACCCATGCACTCACCTTCCAGCCCCTACACCCACAGATTTTGCCTGCTTGGCTGTTATGTAGTTAAATTTCCTCTGTTCCCATCTAAAGCTACCCCTCTCCAGTGTACTCGCTCAACCCCTCTTGCCTGCTTTCTTCACTCTTCTGCATCCTCAATTTTTCCTCTATACTGGGTCAGTCTCATCCACATGCAAACACATGCTGTTACTTCCCTTGTATTAAAAAAAAAAAAAAAAAAAAAACCCAAACACCCAAAAAACAAAAAACCCCCCTCTTGACCACACTTACTCTGCTTACTACCTTGCTTTCCATCTCAGCACAGCTCCTTAAAGAATGGTCTATATGGGCGCCTGGGTGGCTCAGTTGGTTAAGCAACTGCCTTCGGCTCAGGTCATGATCCTGGAGTCCCGGGATCGAGTCCCGCATCGGGCTCCCTGCTCGGCAGGGAGCCTGCTTCTGCCTCTGACCCTCCCCCCTCTCATGTGCTCTCTGTCTCTCTCATTCTCTCTGTCTCAAATAAATAAATAAAATCTTTAAAAAAAAAAAAGAGTGGTCTATGTTTGCATTCTCTGATTCTCCTTCTCTCATTCTCTCTCAGCTAAAGTCAATCCGGTTTGCTCTCCTGCCAGCCCCCCCCCATCCCTCCAAATTGCTCCAAGACATGCTGTTAAATCCCATCGTCATTCTGCAGTCCTCCTGTTAGGTAACCTATTGGTAGCATTTGATACAGTTGGTCACTGCCTCTTCTGCTAGATTTGTCTGTCCGGCCTCTGGGGCACCATACTTTCTTGATTTCCCTTTTACTTCTCTTTCTCAGAATCTTTTGTGGTTTTTCTCCTCCCCAACCTCTTAACACTGTGGTGCCCATGAGGTAAGCCCTGGGTGCTGCTTATATTTCCATATTGCCTATGCTTAGGGCATAAAATACCAGACTCTTCTCCTGACCAATGGCCTATTTAACATATCCACTTGGATTCCTAATAATATACCAACATCAACATGGCCGAAACTGAATTCCAGACCATCGGACAACTCCGACACCAAAGCTGTTCTATCCTCAGCCTTTTTTTTTTTTTTTAAAGATTTTATTTATTTATTTGACAGAGAGAGAGAGAGAGAGACAGCTAGAGAGGGAACACAAGCAGGGGGAGTGGGAGAGGGAGAAGCAGGCTCCTGGCAGAGCAGGGAACCCGATGCAGGGCTTGATCCCAGGACCCTGGGATCATGACCTGAGCTGAAGGCAGACGCTTAACGACTGAGCCACCCAGGCGCCCCTATCCTCAGCCTTCTTAATCAATGTCAACTCCATTATTCTACTGGCTCAGCCAGTAAGCCTTGACTTCTGCTTCTTGTGCATCTCAAATCCAACCCCAAAGGAAGTCCTGTTGGCTCTACCTGCAAAAGGTATCCAGAATCGGACCATGTCCCACCATTCCTACCACTCTGGTCCACCATCACGTCCTGCCTGCATTAATGCAGCTGCTTCTTAACTGTTCTCTTTGCCTCTACACTTGCCTCCTGAGAGTCTCTTTTCAATTCCTAGCCAGATCAGACCTTTAAAAACATGTCAGACCATGTCACTCCTATGCTCAAAATTTGCAATGGCTCCACATTTCTCTCTGAGTAACACAAAAATTCTAACTTTGGCCACAAGGCCCTATATAATCTGATTCTCCATTGACTTTCTGACCTTCTCCTTGTTTGCTCTGTGCCAGCCACACTGGCCTCCTGGAACATGCTAGGCCTGCCCCTGCCAGGGGGCATTTTGTACTGGCTGTTTCTCTCTTGCTTCTCAGTTCCCCCAGATAAGTGCTTGGCTATCCCCTCATCATTTGCTCAAAACTTCTCAGTGAGGTCTATCTTCACTATTCTGCTTAATAATGTAATCTGCCCCTGGCCCTCTCACCACTCCCGTCATTTGCTGGCTCAATCCACACCTACCATGCACTATTTTTTATAGCACTTATCAATCTCTAACATTAAATATAACTTACTTATTATCTTTACTGTTTATGGTCCAACTTCACCTTTACATGCGGGTCCTGTGAAGTTGAGGTCTTTGTTTGGTTCACTGTTGAATTCTAATGGTGAAACAGGACCAGCAGAGTAAGACTGAATATGTATTTCTAGAATGGACACAGGAATGAATGAATGGTCACTGCTCTTTAACTGTTCCCTTTGTCTGGAATATTTTTTGTACATTGTCACACGGTGGCTCATTCAGATGATGAAGACCTCAAAGGGGTCTTTCCCAACAGCACAATCTGAAAGAGCCACCAGTTACTTGCCATCACTCACCCTAGTTTTATAGTTTTTATCATGTTCTCTAGTATTTTCTTATTTGTCTATTTGTTGTATATTCCCTGACCTCACCCTCACTCATTCCTATTCATATCTGAATCCCTAGGACCTAGAACATGGCCTAGCATACATCAGGCACATGTTTATTATATAGAGATATATCACACAGTTAGTGCACCATCTGGAAGGCATTACATAAATTATATGTTAATGGCAGGATCCAATGCAGAAGTCTTTCCTACTGTGGGTCAAAACCCCCCCAAGGGGTGTTCTGCCAATTGAGCAATCAGAATAATGCTAAACGAGAAGATAAAATATGATATTACTATTTTTAGTAGAGTGTAGCCATATGATTTATCTAACTTAGTCACAGCGTAGTTTTCAAACCCATAGCTCAAACCCATGGAGTGTTGTAAATCTTGAACTGAGCTTCTCTCTCATTTCATAGGGTTGTCATTACACTGACAGGTCAATCATTTCCTTGCTTGACATCCCTTGTCTTAACCCATATGCCATAAAAATGCCTATATACTTAGTAGACAATGAAGGAGGGTCCATTTTTCCATGTAGAGTTAAAGCTATGGAGGAATATATGGTGACAGCCATCTATGCCTACCCACGCCATTCTTGGAGTTGCATTATGGGCACAAATGCTCATACTAGATATTCATAGGTAACATGATGAACACAGGAAGCTTGATGGGTATCCATAAATGTTTAGGGATTAGAATTCAGGGAAAAGGGCTCAAATCAACTGAGTGAAATATTAAAAATAGAGCATATCTTGAACATGATGACAGTATGTACTCATGTTATAGGTGTGGATTATCACCATTCTCATTCCCCCCATAATTCTCTTTTTGTAGTAGTACAAAGGGATGAGCATCCTGGACCACTACAATGTGGAGGTCTGTCACAGGGTAATCTGGGGGACAAAGTCTCAGGACCTTTTGCTGAATCATACAAAAGCAGCATATAAGCTGATGTTGATGGTGGAAAGTCTCCACCTCTGAGAACGAGAAGATTAGCTAATGGGGCTGTTGGAGGTGCTCACCTCAGCGGCCCCCAGTGGCTTAGCTTCCACATGAGCCTCAAGATGTTTCCATGTTCTTCCACTTTTCTCTTCATAGAGTTGTCCCAGATCTGGCACTCTCCTCTCTGACACTTCTATGCTCGACCTTCAATGTCATGTTCTCTTTACTTCTCTGTCTCCCTTTAACCTATGTGACCCTCTTCTCATTGTGAGGATTTTAGCAAGCAACACAGTGCACGTGTGGATAAAACTGGAGGACATCCCTGGAGGAAGTTTTATATGTTAAAGTCAGTGTTAAATTACATATCTGAAACAATGAAGTGGGAGGCTACCACAATGCTCCTGAGCTGGTGAGGAAGGATAACAATGAGGATCCTCACCAGAGGGTAGAAGGCAGGGCTGAGGGACATCAGGGGTGGGGAGTGTCCATAGAGAGGGGCAGGAGAAAAGAGGTGTTTCGATCCCTAAAGCAATAGCCACCACAGGTCAATGCATCGGCCTTTAGTCTAAAATGCTTTTAAAGAATGGCAAAGGGGTGGGGGGGGGGAGATATTGTGTAAACAGTTAGGTTTTAGGCAAGTGTATGTATCATTTACTAAAAGTCACTTAAACAAGGCAAATGTATACTTCACAATGAAAAGCACTTAGAAAAAGTGACCCCCCCATGTGATGAATGCCCCTCATAACTGCTTCTCATACCCGAACCCATTGAAGTGGGACACCTGACATAGTAGGGAAATGGTTTTTGCATGTGTGGTAGATAGTTATGGTTTGCCATCCCAGCATTCTGTCCTTCTTCATTTGATAACTGACCCCAATTTCGGGAATCCCCTCCCCTCTCCCCACTCCCAGCCCAAGATAAGTGCTTGGCTATCCTCCTTGCTTATGTGGATGACAGTGACATGTGGTGCAGGTGTGGTTTGAGTACCATATTCCCCAGAGTGAAGATTCCTGGGGTGGTCGTGAGACTCAAACCCATCCAATAAAAGATAGTCCTGAAGGTTTTGTCAGGGCTACATAGGGAAGGAAAATCTTTTCCACTGGAGTTAAGGCTGGAAGCCTGTAATTACTTTGGGGGCATTGGGAGGCACAGGGAGAGAACTTGCCTGAGAAGCCAACACAGAGAAAGGCATGTGAGAGAGAGAGAGAGAGAGAGAGAGAGAGGTAGAGAGCGAGATCTGAAGAAATAATTGACACACCTGGATCCAGTTGTGTTTTTTCTGACTTTAAGCTCATTGAGTCAATGAACCCCTATTGCTTATGCCAGTTGGAGTTGGTTCTGAGTCACTTGCAGACAGAAGAGCCTGACAAACAGGAGGTCCTAGCTAACACTTACCTAGTGCTCATCATTTGCCAGTGATACCAAACCTTTTCCATATGAACTGCTTTAACGCTCTAAGAACCTTAGGAAGTTGACACTACCTCATACCCATTTTAGAGGTAGGAAAACTATGTGATCTCAAGATCATATAACGAGTCAGTGATGGATTTAGGATTCAAACCCAAACAGCCTAGCCTGAAATTGATGTCCTTGACCACTACATCCCTCTAGAATCCTTGAGCATAGAATCAGTTTGAAGGAGAACCTTTATGGCTTCCAGAGGGACTCGTCTGGGCCCAGCTCAACCAAGGTTAGAGAATTTCTTCAGATTTTTACTTCACTGAAGTGTTACTTCCTATAAGGCAAGATCTACATTTCATTCTTTAAACCCCCACGCCTAGGACACACTTAGCTCACAACTATAGAGTCAAGATAAACATGAAACTGAAATAGAAGGCCAGATTCCTTAAAAGCAGGTCTGTAGTTTGCCAATAGGGAAAAGAATAAAGGTCTAGAGTTAGGAACCCAGAAAAAAGTCAGGAACCCAGATAAAAACCTACTTGCACATTTGAGAAATCTTGCTGAGGGACAGAGCTGTAGAAGAATTGGATAGGATGGCATGATGAATTATAATTCACTTTCAAAAACTCTGCATATTTTTTTTTTCTCTTTCTCACAATAGCTAGAGCTGTTGCTTAAGTCATAAAGGAAATCAATGTTCTGAACTCTCTCTTGGAGTCCTATGCAGGTTTCCAACCGCACCCTCTGTGTGCTTGGCAAGTTCTATTCACTTTGCTGCCTCTTCCCCATGGATTCTGAGCACGGGTTTTCTTTTGCTGTCTGTCCTCCCCCTGACCCCACCTTCTTCCAAATGTCCATTCTGATCAGATGGACAAGTCAGGCTTTGCCCAATTAGTCCACTTTAAGTAGCTTACCCTGTACTTTATTAAAAGCAAAATCCACATTGGGTTGACAAGATTAGAGAAAAATATAAAAATAAATTACTGTATTAAAATTAATTAAATGAAAAGCTGTATCTAATACCAGGAAATGATGGACTTCACAGGAGCAGTGAAGCCCTTAGTTCAACAAATGATTTTTAAAAATCCTAAAAACTCCCCAACTCAGGATGGAATTAAATATTCCACACCGAATGCAAAAGCAAAAAGATGTTAATTTTGGCTTTATGCACAAAGTGAATAAAAAGTTCATTCTGCTCTTTGCTCTGCAGGAAAATTCTTTTGATTGCAATACCATTCCACAGGCTGGGTGTTATAAATAACACCAACTCACACTTATAGAATGTGGACTGAGGGTCTCTAAGAATTTTAAAACACTCACGCAAGTGAACTGACAAACAAATAAATAGGACTACAGGTTCAACTGCTCAGTTTAACATTTATAGAGTACACGTTAGGAGGCAGGTTCTATGCTGAGTGCTGGGCATACCAAAAAGGTGCGGACACCAAAAATTAGGACTGTGGTAACCAGAATGAGAATCCAACACAAAGTGCCATGTGCTCTGAATTATTATACCCTGACATCAATTATTATCACAGCTTACTTATTGATAAGTTCAAATTCCTTTATTTACTAATTAACAACAGAAGGAATTGGATTAGGATTTTAATGGGTATGGAAACACTTGGGGGAAAAATCAAGTCCAAAATGGAATATAATGCAAATGGCTAGATGCTTCTATTCTTCCTTTGTATTTTGGATCTCTGATGGTACATTTCCTTCCGAACCCCAAATGCATTTTCTCATTTTTCTTTTGTGTATGTGTGTTGGCGGGGATGGGATGAAGTAGTCAAATAATGGGGCTTTGTGTGCCTCTTCCTTGTCTAAAGCAAGCTTCATCATTTCCAACATGCCCCAGGAAGCAAATGGAAAACTGGGTGACAGAACAAAAAGCTGGGTCCAGGCTGCTTGGGTGAGGTGATAGAGGGCCAAGGACTCAGCCCCTGAGCCTCTGTTTTCTCATCAATTTAAAGAGAAGAATCAGAGCATCTGATTCTTACAGTGGTTGTGCAGAGAAATTGAGTTCATTTATGTAAAGCCCATAGCACCTTGCTTGGCACATAGTACGCACTGGCATATTTTAGGTCCCCAGCTGAGCTGGTACTGCTGTGTTTTCTGGGCCTTGATAGAATTTTAGTGCATTGTCCTATTTTCCTTCCCAGGAGAGATTTGATCACTCTCTATTCTACCATGTCTCCAGGCTCTGTCACTTTCTATTCCCTATTTTTCCTTCAAGTCTGTATCACCACAATATATTTGTATATTTCCTGTCTTCCCACCCACCTTCCTGAGGTAGTTACTATGGCTCTCACAAGTGAGGCAACAGAGCTCCCTTTTCACTCTCTATCAGTAGACCCTGAGCTCTCTGAGAGAAGGGATTGGTTTGTTTTGTTCTCTGATGCTTGCCTGGATTCTATAACAAGGCCTAGCATACAGTAGGCACTCAATATATATTATTGGAATGAACGAATAAACTAGTTGTTCTCAAGAACATCATACTTCCAGGCACAGGTCAGACCCACAGTCCCTTCCTGCTTGAATATGAACCCATGATGAAAAGGCTACAGACACTCTACTTTGGATTTGAGGAGACCCAAATGATTACACTCTATGTGGATTCCTGATGGCAGTGTTTCTCCAGTGTACCTGGTACCTGGCAATTCCATTAGAACATTTTCCTACAACCCCATGTTCCTAAGAGATGATCATAAACTGGTCACCTGGGCCCACAAATGTGTGTGTGCACACACATGCACACACATGCACACACATGGGTATATGTATTGTGTATATTTAATAATTTCAGCAAATAAGTAAAAACCAGAAGATTTCAGATAAAAATGCACAATTTCAAGTTCCCTTTTAAGATCCAAAGATGTGGCCACACTGGGCCCATACTCCTGGGCATCAGTTGGCTGGCTTTGAGCAGCTGTACCCCCATTTCGACAAAGTAGGTATCTCTAATTTGCTATAGTTTGTGCCCCCCCCCTTATTGTCTTTCTAACATTGTGGGCAAGTGTCAGTTACAATTTGCTATTGCAATTGAGCAATATTTCCTAAGATAGAGAAGTCTCTTGATCAAAAGTGCACAAAGAGAAGACTTGGTGCTTTAGGCATAGGAGAGAAAAAACTTTTTTTTTTTTTCAGAAGGAAATAGATTGTTCTAATGTGTTTGCTATGGAACTGTCCAGCACGCTTGAATCTTTATGTCACCTGGCCACTCCAGATGTTTGAGTTTGCCACTCTGTCCTAGGAGGAGTGTCCTGTGGCTTGGACCACTCTGCCATCCTGGGGTTCTGCTAGATTGATGACTATTTAGGTTTTTTCTTACTGGTGTGAGCAAGACATGTTTGGATGTCAACTTATTTTCGGTCATTTAACTTTATGCAGTCACTGCTTTGGGTAATACTTCTGCAGGATATCAATTCACAAAAAATTGTTAGAAATTGCTACTCCTTCAGGATCAGAAACAATAATCTGATTCAAATGCATTAGAGCATTTTATTTCTGATTATACTCACATGCTTGAATATGTTTCAATAAGTCTCTATCAGTAATAGGTATTATAGGAAAAATGAGTTCCTTGTTAAATAAAATTGGAAAACACAGATGAAATATGGTCCTATGGGTTTCTTTACTGTGAATTATTTTTGCCTTTTTAAATAAATTTTTAAATAAGCACTGTGAATCCCTGAAGTACTGAGAGCTGGTTGGGACCGGAATAGGCTGGTATGTATTATTTTCTAAACTTGTTTTGTCTGGTTATAGACCTTTCATTTTTTTTTTTTTAAACCACAAAAGATCAGTTGGCAAGTACTATAGTTTTTGATCTTTTACTCTGCATAGAGTCCATTGCCTACATTTTGAGATCAACTTCAACCGGATCTATGAAAATAATAGTACAAAGACATAACCACATCCTGGATTCCCAAGGACAGCACTTATCTGAAACATGCAAAACAGCCTTTCGATAATAATCACTAATATCGCACATTCATTAGGGTCTTATTACTGCCAGACATTGAACCTGCCCTACACTTCCTCTCTGAATCTTTAAGTTAAACAAAAAGCCTCCCAAGGCTTATTTTATAGATGATGGAAGCCAAAACTTTGTGACATTAAGTAATTACACAAGATCCAACCTCGGAGGGGTGAAGTTAAACCATCAGGAAATATTTCACATAGATATGTATTCTGAACATCCAGTTTCTTTAATGATATAAACAAATAGCTGCATTTATTTAAATGCTTATTAGGAGTCTGGCATATATGGATTTTATAGGGATTATCTACTTAAATCCTCCCACTATGAAGTGCTACTATAATTTTCATTTTTACAGATTAGAAATTAAGATTGAAGCAAGGCTCTTAACTGGTACATCCTCACACTATGAGTACATTTTGCCAACTCTGTGCACATTTGGGAGGATGCCGATGTCCATGCATTTAACTGCCTTCTGGATGCTCCCGAGATGTGCCTTGAGCATCTGTTACTTACGGAGTTCCATGACAAATACTGATAACCAGCAGGGTTTAAAAGCACAAGAGAAGATAGGAGGATGCTTATCTAAAGCATCAGGACTGTATCACTAAGAAAAATAGAAAAAAAAAATCCAGTCAATCTTTTAACAACTTCAGTGAAGGATTTCTAGTCTTTGGGTGTGTTTGTGTTCCTCTGTTTTATTCTTTGTGTGTAAAGTTTTGCCTACTAGATTTTCTCTATTAGGAACAACAGCAACAACAACTTTTCTTGATGAATTCCATGTGAGAAATGGTACAAATGCCCCACCCCCACGTGCTCCCCAAAGCAAGGCTGCAGCCACTGGGGCAGGTGGGCATCTCCACTCCCAGTATCTTCTCGTAACTGGGAGGGGGTGTCTCCCCCCCTATGGAGTGTCCACCATTGCAATGAGGAGGTCAGCAGATTGCCCGAGGATATAACCAAGACCTAGGGGACAGCATGCTTGGGGAGAAAACTGGAGGTGAACGCCAGAGCTTTACAAAGAGCTCCCAAAGTAGGCCCTTGTTAAAGTGAATAATGAGCTGCATAGACTGGTTCCTTCATGCTGAGCTCAACACACATCTTTAAACATAAGATTGTCAAGGAAGCAGATACTCAGAAACCCTTTCATCTTAATTAAAGTTATGTGGGCTACGAAATACTTTTCCTTTATATTAAGCTCTTATTCCTGTGGAGAAATTTCTATTTGTTTTTATCTAATTTGAGCTTCAAGGTTAATCTCGGTTTAAGACTTTCCCTCACTGGGAGAGACGGTCCATCCGGTTTGCCCCTGATCCCATGTATATGCATGCATCCACCAGGACCCTGCTGGGCTCCAAAGCCTCTTGCTGGCAGTGCATTCTTTACACTGTTCCCTTCAACAGAAAGAATGGACTGTGTATCTGGGAAGGATATATGGAACGGGAGGATTTTGAAAAAGGTCACAAAGCTTTCTATTTTAGGGTTCCACATGTCACAATCCTTAAATGTGGAGTTTCTGATAAAAATTGCTCTGGGATGCAGAGCCTGAGGTTTTCATGACGGGGAAAGCAGGAGGAAGAGGGGATACACTGGAGACAAAGAAGGAGAATGCATTTCATTCCAGAAAGGGATTTTTGCAGACTTTGAGACAACTGATAGATCAGACTGCTGGGCACACCATGTTCCCTAATTTTCTTCCACAAATATATGTTTGATTGGATTAAATTGATGATGGAAGTCACGTGTGCTTTTGATTTCAAAGGGAAAGTTAGAAATCATAAACAAGTTGCGGGAGATCTAATTTAGGATCTAATTGGAATTTTTCACAAACTTAACGCACACAACAACGAGCATCCAGATTAAGAAATAGAACATTCTCAGAATCCCAGAAGCCTTTCTTTCAACTCCAGCCACTATTCCCCACACCAAGGAAACTTATATTCTGACCTCTAACAGCATAGATTAGTTTTACAACAGTTGGTAAATTTTAAAATGCTTACATCAAACGTGGTTTACCCTAAAAATATTCTTTGCTTTGCTATACATACTACATGTCTTGGCTCTAAGTACGAAAAATTCAGTCAGAACACTTTCTCTCCCATCACCTGCCTTTTTGCCAAATGGGTCCAATAAAGAACTTCCCATTCTTTTACAAGGATATATGAGCTCCTATCTAGATCTTCCCATTTTATTTGGGTCAATCTATTGTTGCAAAGCATTTTGTCTTCTTCAAATTGGAAAACTGAGGCATTACAAAATGGTTTTCACTGACCTTAGCAAAGTATTTGGAATGATTTCTGACTTAAAATAAAGAGTATATGGAATTCATTTCAGCAGGAGGACCTTGGGGGAAACCCAAAGAAATAGCCAACCATACTCTAGAGTGCCTTTAACCAAAGTAGAACAAAAGTAACTGCTGTTTGAGGGAGACAGATCAAATCTAACAAGGTGCTGGGGGCCAAGCAAATAAATGGGGGTTGTGAGTGTGAACCAAAATCAAGAGTCACACTGCAGGTGTTGAGTTGCGATCAGGAAGCTTCATACACGGGCAACTCTATTTAGCATTCTCCAGAGTGACTAGCAAGAGGGAATTTATTTAAGGATTCTTTGTGATTTTCTTATGATTCATTCAGGATGCTTACTGATTCTCTGAAGCAACAGAGGGGAACCCAGCTGGTAATAAATAAGATGCTGCTCTACGCTGCTTCCTCTCCGAAATCTCCACGCTGTGATCATCGTGTATTCTTGGCTCCAGGCCTGCAGGCTTCCATGACTTTCTTGCGAATATCCTGCTCTGCTCTTTGAGTCCTTCCTTTCTTGGTATTTCCAGTTGTCGCTTTCTCCTCTTTCTATTGACTCAATCTATCATAGCCAATAGTCAACTGAACTGGCAGTGTGATGCCTCATGAAGAAATTACAAGCATTTCACAAATAAACCATAGAACACAGGAGAATCTGCCTATCTGATTCCCCAAAGAGCTTGTTGGCTTATCTAGTTAATGTGAACAAACCAGAATAGATGGTCTCTAGACTATGGTAATTGTATTTTATTTACTATATCTATTTGGTTCCCTGAAAGATTTAAGATGACTTACAAGGACACACTGTACAGAACAATAAATTAGAAGAAGTAAAAAAATATCAGAATAGGAACAACATGGATAACATTATTAAATGAAATTAAAAAGGCCCTTTGAACCACAAATGTTTATCACTGAGTCTTCTGTAGTTAGTTCATGATAAGTTTGACTTTAAAATTCCTGGAATTCGGGGCACCAGACTGCCTCACTCAGAGAAGCATGAGACTCTTGATCTCAGGGTTGTGAGTTTGAGCCCTGGGTTGGGAATAGAGATTACTGAAATAAAATTTAAAAAGTAATAAAATTCCTGGAATTTAACATCAATAGGAAAACACGACAAATTACAAAATCGGTATTGCCAATAAGATTAAAAAAAAAAAAAGCAAACCAGCTCTTTAAGGACAGACGTTATTCTTGATGCTAAAATAAGAAACAAAAGTCTCCAAGCGTTCTCATCAAGAAGATGCTTAGTAATGTGAATAACAAGGGCTACAGAACAGGTGTAACAGAGCAATTCTAAAGGCTCAAGCTCATCGCTGTCTTCAGTACAGTTAGATGGCATTGTACCAAAGAAGAGTGTAGCTTAGGGTCACAGTTTTCCAATGATGAGCGGTAAACATGAGGTGTTCCAGAAAAAATTGGATGAACCGCATGTGCACCATTAAAAAAAAATGGTTCAAAATTATTATTGGCCTGGGTGGTGGTTCATCTGTGTTTCTTAACAGGTTTGGAGACCTAAGTTTGAATAATTTGTTAAGCTTAGTAACAAGGGTTGGTATCCTCGTAGTAAGCAAGAGGCACTTAAGTTCTCATAGTTTCCCTGAAGACAACTCCATTGCTGCTCAGAGGTGGTCACCTGCCTAAATTTACCTGGGACAATGACTAAGATTTTCCCCAGAAAATAGTTTTAGATTTACTCTAATACACTGAAAAATGGGCGCCAGAAGGCCCAAAGATCTACACTCTAGAGCTTAAGAACCATTTGAATTTACTTTACATTTAAAAGCAAGAAATCTCAACAAAGCTCCCAGAAGAGGTCTGTTGTCAGCCCGAGATTTTCTCGTGTTCCCACCAATAAAGTGGTTGCACAGCTGTATGTAACTCTGAGGACATAAAGAAAATCTATACAATACTTAATCTGTACCATTATATTTCATCTTAATGGCTAAATTCCAAATTAGACACAATAAAAATCTCTTTCTACTAATTGCAGAATCTTTTCTGATGAGAAGGAAAAGCAATCTAGGCACTGAAACTCTGACTATAGAAAAATATTCCTTAGCAGAATGAGATAAAATATAGATCTACTATTCTCTCTGCACTTGATCTTTTGTGTTTGATCATAAATGCACATTGTGAAGAAATGCCTCATACCTCCAAGCTAAACACTGTTTGCTACTCATTAGTGATTTATAAATGATATTTTCTCCCTGGTGACATATCTTTTGATATGATTCTCTAATAATAACATCCACCAATATTAAAATAAGAACATCCCCATGTATTGTGATCATCTTCAACCACATTGCCTCATGAAAATTAAATTTTAGCACACCAACTGATATTGTATGCATATATTTGTCTACCATCATTATAAATCTCCTAAGGGTCTCTATAAAATGATAGTTTTGCCTCTTTGCAGTAATTCTACCTAAAGCTCCAAAGCAAGAAACTAATTACATGCTGACTTTTCACTAACTTTGATCTTTCAAATACCATACTATGGAGGTTCTATAGGTAATCATATAATTACAATTCACTAAATGAGTTGAAATTAGCCATAAACCTTTTTATTTAAATTGTATTAACTGTTTCTTCAGTAACACTGTCTGCAAGGCTACTCCTTCCTACATAAGTTTGCCGATATAAGGTTTCAAACTAAAATCTGATTATGGTCACTAATGTTTATAACAAATGCCTCATTATAACACCAGAAGCACCAATGAAGACGAATATGCAAGAATTTCTTAAAATATGCTTAAGGAAAGGCCAAGGATAAACTATAGTGGCATAGGAAATGACTGAAATTTCTCAGGGGAATGTTTTAGTCTGCAAGAAAAAAAAATGACCTCACTTGTGTTTTCCCATTGAGTCAGTGCAGTATTTCCTGACAGAAAAATTAAAGACAATTGTTTCTTTCAGTATACCATAGGACTATGCACAGAAAGAGAAAAAAAAAAATCCTAGATTTCACTTTTGGAAAATAGCAATCCCCTCAGTACAGACTGATGGGAATACTAGCAAAGGATTGCGCCCCCCCGCTCCCCCGTTTTAAAATCTCTTAATTAAATTTTATTTGTTTAAAACAGCCATTACTGTTGGAAAATTTTAAGTTCTTGTTGTAGTTTTTTAATATTACATATGATACTATTTTTGTGGGCACTGAAAATTTCTTTTCTTGTTAGTATATTCAAAACACTAGACCAATGGCTCACAACTGAGGTTGATTTTGCCCCTCAAAGGACATTTGGCAATGTCTGGAGACACTTTTGGTTGTCACAGCTTAGGGGGTTCTACTGGCATCTAGTGTGTGGAGGCCATGGATGCTGCTAAAATTCTACAATGCACAGGATTGCCCCCACAACAAAGAACAACCAGCCCAAAGTGTCAACAATGCTGTGAGGTTGAGAAACCCTGCCTTAGACCACATAAAATGAACAAGTATATGTTAATGACTACTTTGAAAAGTCTTAAAATGAAGAAACCCAAGCCTTTTGAGTGGGAACACTGGTAATGCATTTCCTCTTTAAAGTTGAGCCTGAAAGGTATGGAAAGGAAGCACTCCATTGTTTGGAAAAGAGACCTCTACCTTTACTGTGTTTATGGACCTTATTTATCTAATAACATTCAGAGCCACACAAAACCCTGACCACCACATTCACTTTAAAGCTGAGTAAACAAAGTGTGTTTTGACTTGTCATCAATCAAGACATGTGATCACAGGGAATATTGTGTGCAAGAGGCAGTTGTTTTATCTGGAGCCTCAGCCTTTAAAAAATTCAAAACAGTAAAGTTGTTTATTTGACACCAGTCTTGACCTGACTGCAGTGCTTCATTCTAAGAGAAAGTAAAACACACACTGCTTTCTGATTATTTGTAATTATATAGGAAGTCTATTTCTCTGGTGAACTTAGTTATGGTCTAAACCCAGAAAGAAACAGGAAAAGCTTTCAAACAAAACAAAACAAAAACTCCCAAGGAAAATGGGGTGATGATGATTAAGCGTTATTTCCAAGCCACGTGTGGAACCAATAAGGACTGTCATTTTATGAGTCTTCAGGAGTATGAGGGCGCATTTAGCTCTGGGAATTACATCCCTTTGGAGATCTTTCTTCCAAAGAATAAAATTAGATATTCAGGAATAGTAACTTGAAAACCAAGCTTCTGAAACACATTACACAAACTCAACACACAAACTTTGGGCTTTGTGTAGGTGGATTGCCTACACTGTCTCCGACACATACTTTATCTATTTTCTAAACTTTACTTTCTTTGAATAGACTTACTGTCCGTATCAACTCCGTGCATTGTGTTTAAAGATGTATTTTGCTGACTTTGATGGCCTAGTTAAGAAGTGTTTGTATCCTGGAGTATTAAATAATTTTCCAGTATAGTCCTGAGACACCTGGCCTGGTTGACACAACTTTGTTGGAAGCCTGCTTCTCCCACATACCTACTGAGCAATTAATATCAGCCACTTGGCTTTTCCCATCAATGATTTCTAGGATATAGTCCAAAGCACTCCTGGGATGGTATTTTCTTTGATTCTTTTGGATAAATGACATGCAAATTCAACACCTATATCTTTCTTATGCAGGTTGTTACAATGCTTGTAACCTAGTAAGAAGTGAATGAGCGTGACCAAAACCTGGTTTTCATGAGCTGAAATTACCACATAAAGAAACTATAACTTGAGTTTGAGGACTAAGTTAATATTTGAGATCCTGGGCTACAAAGCCTCTCCCTGTCCCACATGTACACACAGAGAAAAATCCTAGTGGGCCCTGATGAGTGGGGGCCACGGCTATGTTTTTTTGCTTGATTGTTATTAAAAACAATTTTTTAATTTAATTGCTTAAGTCGGGTGTGGTCAAAACCTTACAGAGTCACTGCTCTAGTCTGGGTTTCCTTATTTTCAATTTAAGGCAACTGGATAAGCAGATTTCAAGGCTATCTTCTAGTGGCTTGTGTGTAAGGGCGCATCTACAAATTCGGATCTACCTTACTTCCTTTGGGTCAAGCATACATTAGGACAGAGTTGGGAAGGAGAAACATTATTTTAGCAAAATGAGCATTCTGTATTATATAAACAGAAGGCAATATTTTGGATGTTAAGTGTAGTCAAGATATCTATTTTGATTCAGAAAATTACTTGATCCTACATGCCTGAGGGACTTGATTTTTGCTTTCTCTGCTTAGAATGTGTTACCATCCACCCTGCCAAATGCTACTTATCTTTCAGGACTCAACTCAGCAAGCCTTCCTCTGAGAATCATCCCTCTGTACCAAGGGGTCACTCCTTCCTTTGTAGCAACCATAGCCCTTAGCATATACCTACATCTACAACTATCATGCCATCCTATATTTTTAACAGCTTATTGAGGTATTTTTATATCCTACTATAAAATTCCCTGTTGAAATGTATAATTCAATGATAGTCAATTTATAGAGCTGTGCATGTAACACCCAAGGCAAACCTAGACCATTTCTATCACACCAAAAAGAACCTTCATGCCCATTAACAGTCATTCTTCTTTCCCACCCACCCACCCCCAGCCCCAGATTTCCATTACCACTAGCCTACTTTTTGTTTCTGTAGATTTCGTACTGCCCTGGGTTGCCTTCTTTGTGCTTTCCCTTTTCCTTGAGAAACACTTTCTTTTCCCTATGCTCCTTGAAGACATGGATCATGATTTTCCTTTTTTTATCTTTTCTTCCCAACTCTTAACACAACTTCCATACTACAGGTAATAAATAATAGCATGTAATAGTTATCAAAACTTCCATATATTCTTTGAAGTATGCAATTAGAGTGTTACAAATTCCCTCCAATTTAATCCCTAAATCAGTCATTGGACGGGCACCATATTCCCTTTCAGAAATAAGGATATAGCCCTAAAATGGTTAAATCACCCACCCTGGGTCATGTCAGGATTTAAAGCTCAGGTTGTCTGACTCCAAAGCTGAATGAATGAATGAATGAATGAATGAGGATGGGAGTTCTTAATCTGGAGCAGGGTTTCTTAATTCTAGGAAGGATTCCAGTAGAGACCTCATGAATTTGTTTGCCATGTTTTATGTGCATATATTTGTGCTGCAATGTTCATAGATTTTATTAGAATTTCAAAGGTAGCCTTGATCCAAAAATGAGAGTGCCCCCTCGTGTGGGCGCTGAACGGGGCCGCACTAGTGGTGAGTCATGGTCCCTCAATGTGCTTCTCTCCTACAAGGATAAAAAAGTGATACAATCTTTACCTTCTGTGTTATGTGGGCAAGGTTTTCTAAGAACCCACTTGTCCCAAATCTCATTCTGTGTTCAAAATAAGGAAGTTAACCCTACCTCATATATATCAAAGGAAACACCTTCCCACTCTTTGCCCTTCCTTTGTTTCAAGCTGCCTGTCATGTCAATAAAGTTGTTGGGGGAAAAAAAATTCAAATGGGAGAAAGACTATAAATGGAGAACCCTTAGATCCTTCCTTCTCCCTGGTGTAAACGCTTCCTTTCTCCCCAGAGCTGGGGTAAGTTAATTGTATTTGAATGAATAATTCTAATAAAGCAGTGACCTTTAATGCCAACTGGTGTTTTTAATTTTAATTCACTGTCAGTCACTCCAACGTGAGCCACCCCAGGATGTGAGCAGTGGAAAGGCCAGTATGTACAGAGAAGAGAAAAACAAACACGCAGAGCTGGGTGCCTGCCGCCCGCAGGTAAACACAGAGATGGCAGATCTTACAAAGAGATGTGGGCCGGAGCCTCCTTACAAAGGAGGCAGGAAAATGGTGGAAAATTAGAACCACAGTTATGTCAAAATTCAATAGAAAAATTTTCTGCCTATCAAGAAGATAACTCATTGTTCATTGTGTAAAATTTAGAAAAGACCGAGAAGCAGGGAAAGGAAATGTTAGAATAAAACAGACAAAACCAAACCAAACCAAACCCAACCCAACCCATCTGAAATCTCATTGCTTGGAGACAATCACTGTGGCTACTGTTAATATTCTGGAATATATCCTTCCAGTCTTTTTTCTACTTTTATATACATATATAAAATTGATGCATATATTCTTATATCTATATACTTTAAAACTGAATTATGCTGTGCATATTGTTTTATTGATTGCTTGAGGCAGAATTATTTGTTTTCTTATGTGCCTTGAAATTCAGTTTTTAAATTCCTCACTCATATGAATTGGAAAGATAGTAGGTGCCACTTGGGGGAAAAAAAATTCTAGTAGTACAGGATCCTCTAAAGCAGATTTCTGAACAGAAATGCCAGAAGGAATGGGGCTGACCTTGAACTGAGGGCAGAGAACCTGGTTGAGCCCTGTCTTTCTGACACAGCTCCTATTGAGGCCCAGTAAGAATTTGGGTTTGTTGGGGCACCTGGGTGGTTCAGTCAGTTAAGCGTCTGCCTTCGGCTCAGGTCATGATTCTCGGGTCCTGTGACCGAGCCCTGCATCAGGCTCCTTGCTCAGCGGGGAGTCTGCTTCTCCCTCTGCCTCTCCTCCCTGCTTGTGCTCTCTCTCAAATAAATAAAATCTTAAAAAAAAAAAAGAATTTGGGTTTGTTGTTCCCTGCACTGACGTGAAGTCAGAAATTCATATTTTGAGAAGTCTTCCCATTAAAAATGATAGCAACTAGTTTAAAATAAAAATATTGCATTGACCAGGTCAATTTGATCTCCTGACCGTATTCGGCTTAGGCCGACTCTAATCTAAAGTAAAATGAGCAGACAAACCCCAGCCCATCCCTTCCTCTAGCCACCCATCACCACAGGTCCGACAATACAGTACTTACCCTTCCACAGGAGCTTGTTGGTTTTACACAGCATATATTTAAATTTCAACAGAATGTAATTAATATTCCATTTTAATTCCTTTCTCTCCTCACCACTTCTCCACAGCAATGTAAAACGAAAATGGATGGCGTATCTTCCTTCAGAGAATTTACCACGGGAGAGGTAAATATATTAGTGGCATCATTACACGCATTTTATTTCAACTCAATAAAAATTTCTTGTGCATCTACGGTATTTAGAAATAAATGGAACCATCAACGACTTCCCATGCAAAAGTGCATGTATTTATTTATTCATTCAACACATAATTGAGTTTCTACTGTGGGAACAGTGCTCTTGACACTGGGTACAGAGCAGTGACCAGACAAAACGTCTAAGTGGCTGTGTGCCTGGGTCCTGGGCCCCACAGAAGGCGGGGTGGGGCGGGCAGTGGGAACGGGCTACAGGTCAGCATCCCTCCTTCCGTGCCAATAAAGGGCCTTCCTATACCACACAGGAGAGTGCCTGAGGGCCAGGATCCCACGTAGAAGGTATTAGACGGTCTCAGCAAACTAATGCTTCTAACCTGAGTATTCCACACAGAAGCTGGACTCCACTGTGTAGCTTTGCTTGCCTTCGATAGAATAAGTGTTTCAAATACTGTTCTGTCCAACGCTTTAACTATTGACACATCTTGCCTGAGAACCATGCTAGTGATTCCTAGGTTCTGAAACATGCATGGAGCAGCATGCTGTGCCAGGCCTCCTCCCCAGACATGCCAATTCTCAGCCCCAGGTGTGCTGATTCTCAAACTCCTCCCTCAGAGGCCACAGAAATAATCCAATAGGCCAGTGAGTAGTGCATGGACATTATATAAGTATTTTCCATTTATAAACAAACTGGCCTTTCCACAGACAAATTGGCCTTTGGGTTTCATCTGAGGACTAGTTCGTGACAAGCACAGTGAGTGTTGCCCTTTTAATGCACCTTCCTATGTCAGGTCACCTAACTAAATTGTGGGTATTAAAATATTTCTGCCTCTCTCATTAGTCCTTCCTTCGTGTCTTTACCTCCACTGCCAGGTGCCATGCTTAAACATTCAAATGTTGAATAAGTGACCTAAATTTATGTGAAAGGAAATATTTTAAGATCTATAGGTATCTCGACCCTATGGTACAATGGCTTCATCTTAAGCACAAGGGCATTGAAGCCCAGTGAGGCAAAATGACTTGCTCAGATCACACAGACATGCCAATTTAAATGCATCCCAAAGATACTGTACTTGGGGAAAAAGAAAATTAATGAACACCATTGCAGATATAGAAGGCGGATATTTTCAGTGGCCAGTAGAAATGGCTTCTTTGGAATTATCTAAATGCACTTTTAAGAACTCAGATGGGTTATCATGAGATATCTGATATTGGAAAAAATTGGGAGTGGCAAATATTCTAGATTTCTTAGGTGATAATATGTAAGTATGGCATACCACTTTGCGATTAAAATAAAACGAAATGAAAAACCACATGCTTTAACATTAAATTCAAGAAGGTGTTTAATATTATCTCGGTCAACAATGATTAGAATATGGCCTTAATGTCTAGTTTGATTCAAAAATATGTTTCTTAGGGAGAATCTAACATGATTCACTATATACGGTTTTGACTAAAATAATATTTTGCTAGACTCTAATAGGATGTTAATACCCCTATGAGCCAGGCTGGCTCCATTCAGTGTTCATCTTAATTAGCTAACATTAACCATCATTAGGGTTTTATATGGTACAATGCACATTATTTCATAACTTCCTCCCAGATCACATGGAGCTAGATCATAATACATGTTATCAATCATCAACTTCCTGGGCTTTCTTAACACCTAGCTTTTATTTTAAAAGTTAAGGTCAATGTTAAGTGTTATACTTCTCCTGAAAAAGTTTAAAAAAAAAATCAATGTTAATTAACAATGTTAACTAAATGTTAATCATGTAAATGAAAGCATTTTTCATTCACTTGCCTAGTAAATTATAGTCAGGTAGTCTATCATATATTATTTCAGAGGACAGAGGAAAATGGCGTCCACTAAGAGGGAAGAAAACTGGATAAAACAAAACAAATATTTACGTATGGAAAGTGTGTGTGTGTTTGTCTGTCTGTTTTTTACATGGGGAATCCACCTTTATTTCCAGAGCTTCACTGGCTGATACAGGAGAAGGATTTAGAAAAAATAAAGAGGCATATTTTGAGGTAGTGGGATATTTGGAAGGCCTCTTTTCCAACTAAGCTTGTCCTTGACTGACAAGATGCAGACCATATACACTTGACTTTAGTATTTTGAGTTCATGAAGAAGGTATTTTTAAACAGTTTTTAATATTTAAGAGTATTACGAAGCAGCTGGGACCCTTCAACTAGTAAGACCATTTGGAAAGGTCACACATGCCCACATGCAAGCCTGTCTTATCCTTTTCCTATTGGCAATAATCATTGCCACCAATGGAGAATCAGATCAGAAAATTAGGTTTTCTGTGATTTTGCAAACTGTGGATTGGTTCTAAATTCTAATGCACCAATGGCAAACTTTGTGTAATGACACTCACTTCAGTGAACGTGTAAGTGCCTGCTCTCTGTCAGATCCTGTGGAAATATACAGCTGGAAATTACGTGTGGTGCAATTCTCTCTTATTACAGTGCTCATCAAATATAAGATGCTAGACTTTGAACTAGACACACACACACACACACACACCCTTAGAATATAGGGATCTCTTAGGTTACTAAATTAGTTTGACAGACAACAAACTGGCGGCCCACAGATACTTAAGGGTGTAGCCAAAATCAGAGTTATGTAACGCTGGACCCAAACAGCTGTGTGTGTTTTTACCATTTAATTCAGTTGTATCATCTGAAAGGAGGCTTGCATTTGTTTGCTTGTTTAAGAGGACAAGCCTACTTGTCCAGGTTGCTCTTCAACCTGACCCATTAGATAGATGATTTTCGTGGATGTTATAAATCACCAACAAAATAGCAGAACTCATGAAGGGAGCAGTGGATTAACATTGGCCAAACTGTTCTACGGTCCCACAGCTGCCTACGATCTGCCCCTCTGATCGTGCATTTTCTTTCCTTTCCTTCAATTACCTGAGACACAGAACAACCTCTGTCCATTCCTTTGCTGCCCGAGTTAGAAAGTGTGTTTCTGTTGATTGCAATTCAAGAATCCTAACCGAAGAAATGACCCTCATGTGTCCATCACGTTGGCAGTGAGCAGACTGGCTGAGGCCGATGAACCATTCCCCAGGCAACAGCTCTAACTTTATCCTCACCTGTCTGTACTAGAAGTAAAGGGATCGAGAAGGATGTAGTAGATACAGAGAAGACAGCTCGGCTCTACTCGACAAAGTAGTTAAATTACTCCAGACTTTTGTATTTGGAGCGTCATTAGCAAAATGTCACTCACATAACACTCATTTGAGACCCAGGTGTGCCACACATTTGTATTGTGTCATCTCTCTCTAATCACTGTGTGATCTGCTCCTAGAGGCTTCAATTTCTTTGGTCAGAAACATTGGAATGAGGTCCCTCTTCTAAGAAATGATCAAGATGAATGATTTCCAAGGCAAAATACTTTAAAGAGTATCTTTCTTCCTTTGATTAAAATGGGTTGTGAAATCTCTCAAGAAAAATGGAAATATCCAAGCCATGTGAGAGATTTTCTCCATTTAGAGGTCCTAATCCTCTAGATAGGAAAGGAGTATGAGAAACTGCCTCTATTTGAAAGCTTTTGGCTTCTTTCTCTCTATATACCTACCTAGAAAACACACATACGCGCTCTCTCTCTCACACACACACACACACACTCACACTCACGCACATGGATTCCAAGTGGAAACTCCTTGCACTTTGGAGGTCTAACTTCTGCCTTTTCACAACCAATAACTTCTTTGATCACAATTTCCTCCGGAACCATCTGAGCCTATCTATATCCATTATTAGAAAACAAGTTACTTAAGAGAACCTCTCAGTCTTAAAGTGACTTTCAGTGCCTTCTATTTTATAACCAGAAGCCAATACCATTTAACTTGCCAGACTACCCTCAAAATCAAGTCTAAGCTGGGCGCCTGGGTGGCTCAGTTGGTTAAGCAACTGCCTTCGGCTCAGGTCATGATCCTGGAGCCCCGGGATCGAGTCCCTCATCGGGCTCCCTGCTCGGCAGGGAGTCTGCTTCTCCCTCTGACCCTCCTCCCTCTCATGCTCTCTGTCTCTCATTCTCTCTTTCTCAAATAAATAAATAAATCTTTAAAAAAAAAATCAAGTCTAAGTTACTATGTTTACTGGTCAGGAACGCCCACTCGCTTAGGAGTCTTTTCTCACTCTTCCTAGGTTGATACAGCTTGAAATGTGTTCTTGAAGAGTTAATTCCAGAAGTTACAATCTTAGGGTGATCTTTATTTCCAGAGTTCCACTATCTCGACTGGCAGTAGGATTCTCAGGTCAGTTAACTGAAGCTCCAAGTCAGCGGGGTTCATATGAGGACCTGTCCGTAGGCAAGGGCTGGACCAAAGGAGCAACAATTAGCACAGAAACGGTTGGCCTTAGAGATGTAGGTAAGCCATGGGATTATTAATGGAAGGTGCAGACTCTAGACAGAAAAGAAACTGGAATCCTCTGTTGTGCTGGGGACCAGAGAAGCAAGCAAGGGGCAACTTTCTCATTTGGAAATTAGTAACACGATTTAATAGACCCTGGTACCCGCAGAAGCCTAGGGAACGGAAGACTCCAACATTTTAAATTAATTCTTTTCCTTAATTAGTAAATCAAGTCATCATCACAGTGAAACCAGAGGAAAGGACATCTAGAAATCCTCAATTTTATTCATTTAATATGCTTGCTTAATGTAGGCTCACATGGAATCAGAGAGACAACAATCCCAAGCAGCAGTTTTGATAATGTGATTTACTCCTTGTGACTGGGCTTTTGAGGGGGGATTACAGGCGGCAAATTTATTTTTAAAGGGGCACACTCCTAATTTGTCTTTGGAATTTTGGTTCAAACATGAGACAAGAGATCCGTCTCTGGAAATGCCGGCCTTAAAAGGGAAGAGGATGAACTCATTTCGGAAAAGGGAGGCATGAAGCAAACCAAGAAGAATTATGCTGGCCGTCTCCCTGGTGCAGAAACCGGGGAGGGGGTTCCTGCATTCCCCAAGAGAATGGGACCAAAGAGGATGACCTAACGTGTGTCGATCTTCAAACTCCTTCCTGTAAACTCTCCTTCTAACATTTGTTTTCTCCCTGCAGCGTCTTAACGGCACTTCTTTCTGCATCGGAGGCACAGAGAACTTCAGTCTTTAAGTAGCAGCAACTTAAAGCCAGAGTCCAAGCTTCCACAAGTAACTCCTGTTCCAGAGTGTACCATACTTTACCCCAAACATAAAGGCGAGTGTTTGTTTTGATAACTCTTGAAATATTTTTTTTCTTCGTTCTTCGCTCTAAGTCTGAGAACTTTGGCATCTGACTAATTTACCGTGCATTTAAGGCTGGTAGCAATATCAGGAAAGAAATATGATAATCACTTGCTGCCACAAAGTATTCTATATACTGTTCCCTTTTGCAGCTCTAGGTCCACATGTGTTGGTTCAATGGAATATTCAATAGACATTTATAGGAAATAAATTGAGAGATGAATGTAAACCATATGGCATCTGGAGGTTTATTTGCAAAGTCCCTGCATCAAAGCTTTCTCCAGATCACACCATATTAGCTATGTTTTTCCAGTCCGGCAGAATCAGGAAGGTAACCACAGACTTCCTTGATGGAAAACACATGAAAAACAGAGCAAATCTTACTATGTAGCTTGAGTTGCTGGTCAAGGAGCATCCCTTAAAATAATTTTATTACCGGTGATTTCAACACATTGTTTAGAACTGCATTAAAAACATAAAACAAGTTGATGTTGCTTAGGATTTTCTTCAAAATTGTAGGACACATTTCTATTTATTTGTGCCAATAAAAATTATATCACCTTAGCAGCATTTTATTAAAATCTCAGGACTATTTCTTTTGGCTTGGGCATGTAAAAATAAATGCCAACCAAAGAGAAATGCTGCATTTAAATATAGCCTACATACGAATGTACATTAGAATTTTTGCAAATAGCAACAGAGCACACATGCATTCGAATATACTCACATATACAAAGACCACCATACTCAGCTTTGGAGAATCACATTATTATAAGTAATAGTTAAAAAACATTGATTGGACAGAATGAGAAATGGTCCTCAAACTTAATTTATATATATATATATATAAATATAAATATAAATAAATTCCTCTACCTTGAATGCTCTCTGCTTTGTGTGGTTGGTTAGCATCTGATCTCAAATTAATTCTCATGCAGCCTGTTATATAAATCATTATGAAATGTCAAAAGCTTGTACATATATTTTTTTTAAGTTTTCACTTACTTTCCAAATAGTTTCCATTTTTCAGTGTCATAGAATTTCAGCCACTCAGTCAATTTTAATGATTTTTTATCACTCTAAATGTTTCCCTCATTTATAGTACATTTGCGCTTGCTTAGGCTCATACATGCACACGTTATGCTGTGGGATACAGGGGACGTGCACAACGGTAATCTGAAAGTTTTCTCATCCTTTGGTTCGAAATGAATGGTCAAATGAGAGACACAGAGAAAGAATGAAATGCTGCTATTTAAATATGCAACAGCTAAAGATTGTCTTTCATAAATAAATATTAAGGATTCAAACAATAGCCAGTTGACTCCCTGCCCTGAGGCTGCCCAGCCCATAGTTTCCCTCTTACAACAGCTGCTAAGGAAAATGGTGCCTTGCACTTTTTGGCAATTACTCCATTACCCATCTCAATGAAGTTCTCCTTCCTTTACAGGTTCAGCTTCGAAATTTATGGCAGTAAGTTAATGCCACTTGCAACTTAAAAAAAGGGGGGGGGGTTATGAGCAACATCACTTAAAAAATATGTGGCTAACTGCTGGAAGCTATTAAAAACCAAATAAACAAAAGAGATTACACTTCAAAGAAATGTCAACAGTTTTTCCTCTCTCAGAACAGACGAGTTTTCTTTACTTATATCCACATCCACATCTGGAAAATGCTTATGGCTTTATACATCTTTTATGGTAAAATGAATTTATTGAGTTTTAAAATTTTCGTGATGGATTAATGCAATCTTCATAAAAGGTAAACCCACACCCTAGTAAAAATATGTCTTAACATTGAAGAATGATTTCAATAATAAATAATAGTCTGATGTTAATGTCAAGGAACAAAATAATTTTAAGAAAGCATTTGGTTAACTCGATTTTAAAAAATACATTAAATGATATTGAAATGAAAATGCAGTATCTTGTTCCTTCTGACCTGTCTTTAGGTTGGTACAATTAATTCTTAAGTTGAGGGGGGAAATAAAAGCAGCAGTGTGCAAAGCCAACTCCAAGTTTAACTGAATATACCTACTCCGATTAACTAACAATAGAATTCAAGAACGCACTAAATTTACTGATAGCAAGATCGTCAAGAGAAGATTTCAAAACAGTTAATGGGTTTCTACAGTTCTTCACAAAATTATACAGCATTGCTTTTGTGTATTTAAAAGGTAAGAATTAATTTCTCATACAAAAATATGTAGCCTGTTCTGGAAGTCCAAACAATTGACTTCATAAGCTACACAATGTTCTCTCGTGGCCCCAAAATGACAGCATTCATTTGATGTTGTATTACAATTAACCGGGTAGTAGCAACTTGCTCTCCCTCTAAGCTTGCCAAAAAAAAAAAAAAAAAAAATACGTTTGGGATCGAACCAAACATCCACACGTGGACAAATGACTTAAATTTAATAATTTGCAGTTTTGATGGGGAGGGGATTTAAAAAAAAAAAGACTTGAAATATGGGAGAAGGTGTCATCTTTCTAAGTAGGGCCAAGAATTAAAGGGGGATTAAAAAAAAAAAAAAAAAACAACAACCCAAACCCAGAAGAATGTTTAAAATGGAACAACATAATTTGGACATAAAGTAAGTGGTCTGTAGTCAATAAAAAAAAAGAAAGAAAAAGAAAAATAAACTCCAACAAGCCGGCTGCAGAATAGGAAAGTAGATCTATTTTGTTTATTTATAAGTGAGTAGCAAGTAGATTCTTTCGCACTAACTAAAGCAGACAGTAATTATAAACACAGGTTGGTTAAATTCCGTGCACCCTATGAAAGGAAACAAGCTTCTTTCTTTTCCAAACATTGTCATTTGTTTATTGAGCCTCTTTGGGGCTTGGTTTCATTTAAAACCATGTAAGCACCCATCTGTTAACCCCCAAACAATGTCAACCTTTTAAAGCCAAACCTGAATACTTATTATACAAAAATTTGCAAGTAACCTAACAGCAATTTTTGAAGTAGCCAGTTAGCATATTGAGTAAAGAATTTGGATTATTTTTGTTCCATTACAGAAAAAACCTACATTATAGTGTAATCATATGGGAAGCAAACAGTCACCGCCTCAGTAGGTTTGGATAATTAGTTACCTAAATTTTCTGAGGTGAATTCAATGTACTTAGACTGAGGAACATTATTGCTTATATTCTAAAATACCACAATACAATCTTGGTTAACAATGAAATTATAAATATTGGAGTAAAACGTCATTTTAGAAATCATTAGGTTTTATCAGTACAGTACAACTGAGTCTCTCGTTTAAGGAACTGTTTTATTAAAAAAAAATGGGGGCCTGTGATATTGCTTATATTAGCTCATGTCAGATATCAGATTTCAAAAAACTTTAACACAGTAGACACTATTAAAACATCATTATTAGAGTTGTCATGCTTGGGTGGTTTGAACTAAAGTGAATTTCATGTATTTGCTGGGAGACAGCAATAATAAATCCTGGAGTCTGCATTTCTAAGCAGTGACCTAGAGTCCTAGGGAACTGGCTTAATGAACAGAAAGGACAAATGGAGAAGTGTAGTGGGGCGGGGGGGGGGGGGGGACAGGGGGAGGGGCAAAATCTGATTAAAGGTCACTGGGAAATACAGACATGGCTCCCAAATCCCCTAAGGCAACCACTCTCAAGAGGACAATCTCTGTCTACTTCCATTTCTGTGCCACTCATGGAATCCGCATGAGCCCAGAGAGGTCAACAAATCTTGTGTTGCTTATACTTCTTCCCTGGATGTGGCAGACGTATCTAATCGATCACCGAACTCTCCCTGGAATGTGAATGGAGAGTCAGAGTCTTTTTCATTGCAACCCACCAGTCAGCCACTTCCAATCAATCCATCTGCCAGCAGGGCATTAGACCATGGACGAGTTCTTAACAAAGCAAGTTCAGTATCCCTAACACCTTTCGCACTACTTGGCACAGAGAGAGAGAGCTAAACAAATATTTGTTCAGGAAATGATTATTTAACTTGCCTCAGATGGTGCCAAGTTGGGTTCTAATCCTAGCTCGGCCATTTATTAATTCTGTGACTTTGGACCAGGTAGTCAACCAGTTCCTCAGTTTTCTCATCTATAAAATGTGAGGAATTAATGAGTCTGTAAATGTGGAGTGCTGAAAACAGTCTGTGATACAGAGTAATCAATAAATGTTGGATGTTATCATTACTTGCCTCATTATTGTTTATTGAGATGCCCTGTCTACATGACCCAAGCTACATGTAGCTTGCTCTGTTCATGTACACACGTAGTACTCCATAAACCTTCACACAGATACCAGAGACTCTTTTCTGAAACACAGATCTTAGGACATTCCCTTTAAAACCCTTAAGTGACTCCCCATTGTTGGTAAGTCCAAAGCAACATACCTCACCTTCCAAAAAGTGAAACCAACCTGTAATTTCCAAGCTGCCTTTGATTCTCAGACCTCATCCCCTCTCTCTTTCCCTTCATTCCCTGCGACCTTGTTTTTGGGCCATCCCTAAATTCTTCCTGTTCCATGAATAGGCTATCAGCTCTCCTTCAGGTCTTTGGTTGAACCATACTACTTCATGTTCAATTTCACTTGGTTAATTCCCTTCTGTACCTCACAAACATAGACTTGTCTTTCGAGACACAATTTAAATGTTACCTCCTCTGTAAAGCATTCCCCAAATTCCTCAGTGAACTAAAAGCTTCTCAGCACATTTTATTTATCTTCAATACAGCATTTTGGCACTGACTTACGTTGGCTTCTTGTACTGGTCTTTGAGTTTCTATGGTCCTGCTACTATGTACCCCCTTGCACTTAATACGTAGGGATCATTCAAATATTTGTTGATGAATATATAAATTCAATCCCGCAATAATATATTTTCTAAGGCTATTTTTCCTTTGCTTTACTGAAACTGTTAAATGTACTGGTTTTCAACTTACAAAAATAAGACCTGCCTATGGTACAGAAGTGTAACAGAAGCTAATTATGTTTCTCTCATCTCCATTGGAACATGCTCCCTGACTACCAATACTAACAAAGTGGTGTACATCCTCACCTTTCTTTTTACTTATGTGAATATACATATAATCATGTGTACCAGTGGCTGACGATTTTTTTTTTAAAGGTCTGGCTGGCATATATCTTAGACTTGGCTGGTAATATGGTCTCTATCACTGTGTCTTAGCTCTGTCCCTGTAGTGAGAAAGCAGCCATAAGGGACACATAAACAAATAGGTGGCTATATGCCAAAAACTTAATTTACAAAAATGGGCAGCCAGCTGGACGTGGCCTACAGGACACAGTTTGCTGCCCTAAGATTGAATATAGGGGTGTGTGTGTGTGTGTGTGTGTGTGTGTGTGTGTGTGCGTGCATGTAGACATATACACATAGCCAGGTTTTATCTGTTCGTTTGCTTTTAAACATAGTAGCAACCTATCCAAATTACACTGCAATTTATTATATCCTCTATTATCTTCCAATATGTTACTAGATTCAAATACAATTTTTTACTCTACTTTTTTCATTTTTATATAAGACATATATACATAATATATACATGCCACAGTTTAAATAAATGGGATATATCATATATACTGGTGTGTGTGTGTATGTATTTTCTTTTTGGTGTACTCAATTTTTTTTTTTGCTTGCCATAGTCTTTTTAACACTATCATATGCATTCTTCTTTACTTTTCTCAATGCTCATCTGTCCAGGTATGAAACACCCATCCTATGTATGTTGTTGGCTTTACTCAAATGTGACCATATGGCATGCCTGGATCTGTACCTTACTCTTTTGGATCCTAACACTCTTGGAAACCCTTCCAAGTCAACTGGAAGGGCACTGATCCATACTTCTTAATGGACACATTACATGGTGTGGATATACCATAAATATTATTAACCATTCATTGGTTCTAGCTTTTTTCTGCTACGAACAACATTGGAATGCATGTCTTTGTACTTAAAGACTTGCATGCTGGTGCTTTTATATCCTTGAGACAGATACCCAGAAGTGGATTTTTTGGTTTGAACCATATACACAATTTATTCTTCATGGATATCATTAGAATCGTATTTCTTCTGAAAATACATGAGACTGCTTTTTTCTGTGCATCTCCACAAACAATTGGTATTATCACTTCAAGGAAATTTCTTTGACAATCCATTAGGTAAAGTAGTATCACATTGTTTAGTCTCAACTCTTGAATACTCATGACTTGGAGCATCTTTTCATGGTTGCTGATCATTCAGATTTGCTCTTCTCGAATTGTCCACTTGCTTTTTTGAAACCATAGCTTTTTATTACCAATAAGCTTGTATCACATTATCTTCAATTATCCTCCTGTTTTATCTCCATTGCTCTTAACTCCAGATAATATGAATAGCCTGTTTTCTTTCTTTTTGACCCTGCTATCTGGTGTCCCTCTGGACATACCCAGATTACAGAGACCAAGACACACCTATTTTAACTATTTCTCATAAGTCCTGAATTCCTTAATGTTTTTCTTTTAAGTAGCAATGTGTAATTGCACAGTCATTGCAAGTTTTAAAGGTGTACTGGCTGGGGTTTCATTGAATGGAAACATTGCAGGCTCACCATGAATAACTGTATTTAATGAATACTATTTTTACTTCCACTTGTTTTTTTGTCTTTTTAACTTTTGCTTTTACTTTGTAACAGACACTATGCTGAGTGCTTTAATACAGTATCTCATTTAATACTCACAACAAACCTATGAGGTAGAAGTCCCTCTTAATTACATTTCCTACCCCACACGAGAGGGTAAGCAATATGCCCACCATTGCCCTGACAGTCTGATTTACTCCAAAAGTTTAGCTCCTAACACTGTTATCCTACCAAATTTAAGACATTCAACAGATAGAAAACATGAACTTAGGTTAAGTATTTCTTGGATAATGTGGGCACATCCTAAGCTCTACCTGGGATAATTTGTCTGATTAGACATTCTATTTGCAAGTAAAATTTTTGCCAATCCAGATCTTAAAAGATTGGACCATAACTCAAATGTTCAGTTAAGAATCTATTAGTAATTGTCAGGAAGCCACCTACTTTGGTTAAAAAGAAGGGGTGGGGGGAGCACTAGATTTGGAATGAGAAAACCTGAATTCTGATCTTGACTGAACCAGCCACTAGCCACATGATCTTGAGCTGTTCTGTTTCTTATCCCCCATATCCTCATCTGTAAAACAGGGCCATGATTTTTTCCAACACGTGTCACTGGGTTTTCATGAAGCCCCAACAGGATGACTTATAAGGAACACCCCCCTCCTTTTTTTTTCTTTGAGATTTAACAGTTGTTTATATTTTGCATATTTGCATTCTATTTTTGATGTTAAATTATAGACATTACATTCTTATTTTCATCTTCAATACATCAGAACATCTCTCTTAAAAATAAGGACAATAGGAAGCATTTTTTAAACCCAAAAGCATGATTTAAAAAGAAGATACTATTATTACTACCACATATAATCCATTTTGAAGAATCTGCTTAACCTCCCTGTACAACTGAATTCCACCTATATCATAAAGGCACTGTGAAGAGCAAGGTCGTGCTCTAATGCTGCCGAGGAGCTTCAGGAAAAAAAAAAAAATCCACAGTACTTATATAATCACCATCTATTCTTTTCATCTAATGGCTGTAAAAAGAGAATCCCTCTCAATTATATTTTTGAAGCAGAGTACCATATTAAAAGCAGGACACCACTCAATAATTCAAGTTAATATGCATTTCTGTCTGTCCTTGCAAAGACAGCTGAGGGAATTTGAAGTAAGCAGAAGTAAAGGTTCTGCCACTTACAACATCTGAAGAAATGAAATAAAATTTACACTCCTGGATCTTAGGGGGAGGGTGGGAGAAGTACCTCCACATCTTTGAATCTGCCCTGGGTAAGCCCACGGCACCTAGGGACAGCCCCATGCTCCCTGGAGGAGCTCAACAAACATTTCTTGATGAAGATAAACACCTGCTGTATTTAAATATGAGATGAAGTCAGAGCCGTAAATGAATCTAAGAATAAACTGGGTGTGTATGTGCACACAGCTACTATTAGCATTATGGGAAATTACATTCCTGCTATTATTATGATTATCATTCTAATGACAAAGGACTACACACTGAGAAAGAGAAAATTATAAAGAAGAAAGGAATAAATCAGTTAAGGAGGAGAGTGAGTTTAAAACACACATATGCCCAACGGCCCCCAGTAAAGCAAAAGGGCTGGGTTTCTCTAACTGAAGCCACAGCAGGGGTGTGAATAGCGGTGGACACCATGAGACCACAGGAGGAAAGAGCTTGAACCTGTGGGAAGACTAGTCCTTATTCCTTCTCCCTCCCACCCAAATGTCTGTGTCCAACATCTTCTATTTAACAGACACCTCGATGCTTTACTGTGTGTGTGTGTATGTGTGTATGTGTGTATGGTATGTTCATATCAATAATGACTATAATCAGATTGATCAAACGTTAGCCAAAGTAGAGAAGCACAAAGGCTTGCATTGACAGACAAGAAAGAGCAGAAAGCATGGAGTGAACAGTTGTTGGTCACAAAGAATCGAACTTAGAAACTGTACTGGCTTTCTAGAATGGAGGTAGACTTCACTGAGGAACTCTACTATTTTAAACGAGTTTGAACCAATTAGACCATTTTCTCACATTAAGCAGTCAGTGTTTCAACAAATAATCTCTTTTCCCAATAACGTTTTTCACATGAATGCCATGATTTGAGAATATAACTTTATGGAGGATGCTATGAAATTTCCAGGATGTTGGTGTTTGCTTGTAAGCATGCAGGGCAAATGTCTCATGTCCAATCCAGTGAGGGTTCTATCTAGAATACTGTATCACAATTTAGCCTTTCCTAGAGAAGGTGGATCTTTGTAGGAGTGACAGTCACTTATAAACACTACTTGAAAAAAAACAACAAAACACAAAATTACCTGTTTTCTTGCAACTGAAATGGTCCATCAGTCAATGGGGACTGTACTTCCAGAAATAACTTCCCAGGGTAGAAGCCTGACAGGATTTAGCAGGCATCTACTTCTCCAGATCTGCTCTGCCCCTTCTGTACTAGGCCGGGCAGACAAAAACAAAGCGTCAGCTCGGCACAAAGAACTTAGTAGGACCTAATGCCTGGGATAAGAAAACAGACAAGGGTACTGGGAAATCTAGGGCCTCTTATTTTTAAATGCCCAAATGTTTACCAGCTGACCTTCCCCTTTACTGCGGTCCTGGAAGCAAGGTGCATACAATAAAGTTCAAACCAATCAACTGCTTTCAGCTGTTCTTGTGCAATGAATTTTTAAACATTTGGTCATTAAGCCCAATATGTATGCAGGTCAGTTTTTGAACAGGATGGGAACAGTTTGGGAGCAGATGCCACGGTACTGCTGGTGGAAAGAGGATAGTAAAGACGCACAGAGGATACATCTATGGCTCCACCCATCAGGTTCAATTTCTCCCAGTTCTTTTGCCTCCCAACCTCCTCTCTACATTGCTTCAATAATCAGGAATAGTTATTAACTTCTGTTGTCTCTTTGCATTAATTGAACGGCAGCCTCAAGACCATAATGAGAAGAGCCCGGGTTCGTTTGTTCTTAAACTGGACCCGCCATGAATAGTCTGAAGGTGATGTAGCTGAAAATTGGGCTTGTGTGTTGGATTGGTGAATGGCACACCGATGTGTTAGTTTCTGAGCAGTCTGTGCTAGATTCTTCAACTCCTTTTTGAACATCAATGAGCTGAAAGCTTTCAGTGGTAAAGAATTTAAATCACTTAACCATTCCCCTTTGTTACATTCTGGTGGCCATATGTATGGGGGTAGCTTTAATGCTGATATCCTGGGGGTCAAATACAAGATTGTATGGAAGATGGGAAAATAATAAGACACAGTATCCTACAAATCAGTTTAAAAGGTTATCTTTTTTAGCTCAGACCAGCAACCTAGTTCAAATGATCGTATTCCTCATAAGGAACTTCTAACAACAACACTCACCAAATTTTATAATATGTCTTGCCCTACTCTCTCTGCCCCTCACAAATAAGACAGGAGGGGAAGCTGCTGGAGTTCATGTTTTAGATTAGGATATACATAAAATCTCATCTAGGAGTTACCCTAACAAATAAAACTCCAATGTGGCCAGGTATGTTTGCATGGTGGAAAAACAACCAACCACAGTTTGCTGATAAAATAAAAAAAGTGGTGGTGGGGAAAGGCAGCCCCTAGCTTTATAAGGAACAGCTGGTTATGTATAGGGCCTTTTGTGGGACTACAGCAGCTGGAGTTTGGTTTAAATATTATTTGAATAGCCAGTAATCTCAATACTATCAAAATTGTAACAAAGCAATAAAGTCGGAGTGTTAAGCCCTCCTCCTTTTCTTGTGGTAGCAAAATTCTGTACTCCCTACAGACTGTCTGAGGCACAGAAAATTTTTCATAAATAGATATTTTTTCCCCAAAGATTTTATTTATTTATTTGAGAGAGAGAGAGAGAAAGCACAAGAGAGGGGAGGGTCAGAGGGAAAAGCAGACTCCCCACTAAGCAGGGAGCCTATGTGGGATTCGATCCAGGGACTCCAGGATCATGACATGAGCGGAAGGCAGACGTTTAACCGACTGAGCCACCCAGGTGTCCTCATAAATAGATATATAATCAACACAAATATCATTTCTAGCATTCAGTCTTAAAAGTATTCAACCCTGAAGATTTTTATCAGGACACATGAACATGTTTTACTAGAGGAAAATCATTATTGGTTGTTACCTTTGTAGAATAACTATGGGAAAGGAGAGAATTGTCTAGATTTTAAGTGGCCAAATACCTAAAAATTGTTGAAGTATTGATAGTAAGTAGAGAAATTTGTATGTACTTGAATATCAAAATTTGCTCTGTAAATTCAAGGAGAACTGGTAAACCAACAGTCTTATGACAATCTACTTTAGATACAAGAAGGTTCGTTTTGAAGTTCTCATTTGAGGAGAAGCCAATAACATAAAAAGTCCACAGTCAAAAACACTGAGGCGGTCTCTGGGTTTTTCTTAGAACAGCAATCTATACGTATGAGAAAAGTAAGAGTGCTTCGATCAGGAAAGAGAAGTTTCAGATTTAAGACCTAAATTTTTAAGGAATGAGGCTACACAATTGCTCTCCCTCCACGTAACGGGAGTATGCTGCAATTCATTACTGATAGAAAGAAGGGAATGAGCAAGAAAAGACACCAGAATGAACAAGGGTGAATTTTAAGGGTCTTTGCTAGAACTTCATAAATACGAGGAGATAAGCCGAGAAAAATCATCAGGCCAGCTCACTTCTCATAATAAAAATATTTCCCCCAAATCATCACTCTGTTTCTGACAAAATTTTAAATAAGCAAATGTGACTCATTTTAATAGCCATTACCTGACAAACGCCTTTCAAAATCGAGATCCAACAGATTTAATAAAAAAAAATCTTATGCCATGCCACCAGGATTATTTTTAATAGCCATTTTTATGTGTCACAAAAAACAATGGTTTGTGCTCCCTCTGTTGGCTTTTCAGCAGCAGTTAATTCATAAATCCTATTCCTGGAGGGACCCTGCCCTAGCTGGACGCTCTTGCAGCTGAAGCAAGGGACAAGATGTGTCCTTAATTGAACTTTATGTTCCCCTTACACACAAAGTCATTCTAATTTCATTTCTAGCAAATAATGCAGAAAGTCAAAGATATCTGGTAATAGGATAGAGCCACATCAGAACTAAAAGTGACTATGGGTGTCCTTAAAATATCAGGTCAGATTTTTTAAAAAAAGTATAAAACATAGCTCTTTTCACCATTGGAGTCGGTGAGGAAACATCTTCAGGGAATCATTTTCTGTTTATTTTCTTAATTGTTTTTGTCCCTGTAAGTCATGTAAGCTTAATATCATTAACAGAGAATACTAAAATGGGAACAAATTCATTTCCACACTCTTGTCAGGGTGACTTAAAGGGGGAAAAAACAACTAGAGTTACACTTAATTTACCTTATCTTCCTGTTAAAAAAAAAAAAAGGAAGTTTGAGACCAAAATTATTACATGTATTTGGCTACCACTCACCTTCATGTAGTCTGGCAAAGCCTCCTGAGTATCTTAATTTACTGAAAAAAAAAAAACCTGTTTATGAAGAGTGCTAGTCCCCAAGGTTGGGTTTTTTTTTTTCTTCCAGCTATTGTCTACTTGTAGTGTCTTAGGCTTTACAAGCTAGAATATTTACTCTGAGAATTTCAAAACTCAAATGTGTCAATATTTTAGGTTTTAGGTTTAGGTTTAAATGATCTAGTTATACAGTATCTTTAAAACCTTATTTGCCTTTGTCGGTATCTTCTCTATGTTCGATATGGGGATTCTTTTTTAAAGATGCACAGACAGTAATCATAGCCACTGCTAACTGAGCATTTGTTTTGCACCAGGCGTCATGCTAAGCACCACATGGGCATTATCCATTTCCTCTTCAGAACAATCCTTCAGGGATTATCAGAGGCATTATTATCTCGCTCATTTGGCAGGAGAGGACGCTGAAAGTGAGAGATCAAATACCTTGCCTAAAGTCACAAGTCTGACGAGAAGCAGAGCTGTGCTTCCAACCCAGGAACCGTGATGCCAAATCCTGATTCATAGAACAGCGCTTCCCCAGCTTTAGTGATCATAGGAAACACTGAATTACCTGGGGACGTTGTTGGAGGGCGGTTTGTCTCCGAAGGTCAAGGGCGGGACCTGGGATTTTGCATTTCTAATGAGGTCCCAGGTGCTGGGTACCACAGAAAAGATGAAGCCCTCACCCATGAGATTCTAATTCTCTAGGCATTGGGAGGGGCTGGGAAGAAGACTGAACCCCAACAGCCTCAGGTGATTGTTATAATCAGGTACATTTGCAAAACAGAGTTCTATTGCAGGATCGACACGTAGCACGTTACCTTAGCGTGTAGTGTTCTACAGCAAGGCGAGAGCTAATAGATGATACTTTCTCACTCACCAACTACAATAATACTTTATATTTTTTCAAAGAATATACCTCCCATAGTGAAAACCCCTCTTTTTGCTTTTCTTTTTAAAACTAATGATTTCCTTTTAGCTAGCTTTTGGGGAGAATTTCTTTGAAGCGGTGCCAGTTTCCCAGAACAGTGCCTGACGTGGCAATCAGACATGTGGTGTTTTTTATTTTCGATGTCGATGTGGTATGGTTCTCAAAATGCTGACTATTGAGCACACATCCATTTCACCTTGCTTATCGGTGGATTTCAACCTGTAGTCGTGACATTGCAATTAAGCGAATGGTGTGTGCGAGATGGGTGCATGTGTTCACTGCTCTGTCCAAGGGAGAACCATCCGAACTGAACCCAGGTCAGAGAATCATTTGCGGTGGTGTAAACTGAGCCAAGAAGTCACGAAGTGCTTGCCTGACATCTCTGCACCCAAGCTCTGTCTGCGTTTGCACCCGGGGCAAAGCAGGTGCAGACCTCTCAGCTCACAGAAACTTCCAGTTTTGTGTGCTTTGGGCTGGGTGACATTAACTTCGCCTCTTGCTTAGACACGTGCGAGCCAAACTTCACTGCGAAGGGGGCATTGCAGGCAACGTGGAGACCGATCAAATGTTCCTCTTGAAAACAATTTAAATGTCTATTCACTATAAAAAGAAAACAGAACTCCCCCTTCTCCCCCCAACACACATCCATGACATAAGGCTTATTCTCAGTGACTAGAAAATTGGGCACTTCGGAATGTTCTACTCACTCCTGACATTCAGCAAACATTCTAAAATATTTTAGACATACAATAAGTATAGAGTAATGTGACAAATACAGGAATATATGCCACCTGGGTTAGGAAATAAAACATCAATACAGTTGAAATCCCTGGTGTCCCTCCCCTACATCATTCTCCCTTCTCCCTCCTCGATAAACACTAACATGCAGAACTGATATTTATCATTTACTTATATGCCTTTAAGCTATTATTACAGAGGTACAGACACTTAGGAATAAATAATGTTGTTTTGGAGGTTTTTGAACTTTATATATATAGTGATCATACTTTACGTACTCTTCTGCAATTTGCTTTTATCACACAATAGACTTTTATGTTAAGTATGGCTCTAGCTCATTTATTTTCATGCTCTATCATATTGTATGTTATGAATATACCACAATTCATAAACCCATTCTCTTGCTGATGGACATTTGTTTCCATTTTTAAATCTTTGGAACAAGATTAGGGTGAATATTCTTCAAACTCCTGGTGCAAATGTACAGCGGTTTTCTGGGGCACAGTATTGATTTTACTGGATGTTGACTTTTCTCCTCTGTCCGGTATGGGAGCCACTTACTGCATGCGGATCCCGAGCCCTTAAAATGTGGCTAGTCTGAATTGAGTTGTATTTTACGTGTAAATACACACTGGATTTCAGAGAAAGTGTGAAATAAAGAATGTAAAACATCTCACCAATAATTTTTTTAGATTGATTATATGTTGAAATGATAGCTTTTAGGATATATTGGTTGACATGAAATATATTATGAAAATTAACTTTACCTGTTTCTCTTTACCTTTTTAAAATGTGGCTTCTGAAAAGTAGGACTCACATCTGGGGCTCACATTTTATTTTTATTGGTCAGTGCTGACTCAAATCATCTCCAAAATATTTATACCAATTTAGTCTCCCACCAGTGATCTGTAAGAACGCTCGCATGTTCTTGCTAACCCATGGTATTGTTACTCCCTCATTTTTGCCATGTTAGCTGTAAAATAACATCTTTGTGGTATGATTTTTCATTTAACCCATTACTTATGAGGTTGAGAATCATACACATGTCTGTTTTGGTTTCTTCACTGATGTCTCTTGACCATTCTTCTATTGGGTTATTTGCTATTTTCTTATTGATTTGAGGATTTCTTTATAGTCTCCCAGAGTATGTCTTAAAAGCACTTTTATCCATGGTCTCTTTTGATATATAGAAATGCTTAATTTAATGCATCCATTTATTGACTTTTAGAATTTGAGCTTCTCAGTAAATAACATCTTGAAATGTTTTAAGAGGGGCAAGGAATTTTAAATCTGTTTTAATAACTGCTCTATCCCCAACATCTAAAACAGGACCTGGTCTGAATGGACATTCAACAAATATTTGTTGAATGAAGCTATGTCACCTTTCTGTAGTTTTCTGGAGTCCCTACAATGCCTTTGTCATCAGCTTCCTTGCTCAGGATCCAGCCTCTCTTTCCTGGTTAGCTTAATGTACTTTGCTTTCATTCCCTCTGAAGCTTACTGGTATCGGATCTTTAACTCTCCTGATGCTTTGTACTTAAATGGTGTTTCTCCAAGTGTCCTGCTGGTAATAGCAGTTCCAGAGGATGTTAAAAATGTTATGTGAAAAATAGATTATCATAGACAAATAGGGCTTGTGAACAAAGTTGGGCAATTTTTGATGTTATAGGACTTTGGAACTTTGATATGCTAATATGATTGTGAACCTCTAAGAGTGGGGTAGATATGGGTTATAGCATTTCCCAAACCTATTTTACCAGAAGCATGCTTGTTTAAAAAAAAAAATGCTTTTGTGCATCTCTGGCTCCAAAGAATACACTTTTAAAAAAGCCATGGATGGACCCATTGGAGGACTGAATTAACCTCAAGACTATGATCACACACAAAGCAACATGTTGAATGTGGTCAGTACTTGGGAACCATCAAGTTTTGAAACTCATACACATTTAACTCAAATGCCTGGAGTTTTCAGTATGAGTTGTTTTCTTAATATTTTTAAATCCCTCCTCCTTCAAAAATATCTGAACAAACATCTCACCCACATTAGGGGCTGTTCTTGAAATTCACATAATGAATAGAACATCCTAAAATTTAGCTTTTTTTTTTTTCAAGTTAGAGAGAATATTTTTGAAATAAATGCTTTCTAAAATGAAATATTTCTGTACCAGTAGAGATTTCTCTTACACAACAAGTTAGGATAGAAAAACATTCTTAGTCCTTTTTTTGTATTTTTCTCTTTTATTTTAAATTTAGCATTTGTATTGAGAAAATATGTTCTCTTTTAACACTATACGAATTAGTTCTGTGAGCATTAGGACTTGGTGTAGGATAGGCAGAAAAGCATGCTATGTGTTGGCAAACAGGAAAAAAGTGTTAAGTTTTTAAAATTATCTTTCATTTGTTTCTGATTTCAGACTGCTAACTCTTTCAATTTGGGTGTGGAGCGGGGAGAGTTAGAGATGATATGATTAAAAGAAAAAAAAACTGATCCACAAGAAGAGATATCAAGTTGGTAAAGCTAGTTTGGAAGACAAGTTGGCAATATTTAAGAAAACTAAAAAGGTACATTTTCTTAGGTCTAATCTTTCCATTGCAGGGCATCTAATCTGGAGAAAAAAGAAATCACTGATAAATACTTGGGAACATATTCAGAACTAATCATTGAAATATTATTTGTAAAAGTGAAAAATAGAAAAAATGGTAGACTACTTAAATGTTGATTTTGACATACAGAATAATACAGATTAGCTAAAAAGAATTACAACTCTACCTGAGGATATGGAAAGATCTCCAAGATATATTTTGAATAGAAAAAGCAAGCTGTAGAACAAAGCATATAAAATAATCCCATTTTGTTTTAAAGACACAAAAATTAAAACAAAAACAAAAACACAAAAGCTGTGTATTTCTACAGACATAGGATCTAAATGTAGTAAATACATACAATATGAAAAACAAAACAAAACAGTAGTTATATCTGGTGAAGTTACCTGAACTGAAAAAGATCGTCAAGGGAGATACAACAATAACTTTTTCTTGTATTGCTTATGTAATTATACATTAATGGACAAAATTTAAATTAAAACATTCTTTAAATTTCTCTTTCACCTTTTACACATTTAACTGTATTGCATCTCAAATTTTGTAAAAACAACTCATGTTACTGATCTTTGTGATCTAAAGAAAGGTGTAACTGATAATTTTCTGCTTACTATTTGGATTTGCATCCTCCTATTATTTTAAGGACTATTTCTTGAAGATAAGGGACAGAAATGAGGGAGGAAATGGAGGAGAGAAGGCTTTTCCTCAGTGAGATCGCAAGAGCACCTTTTGAAGATTCTCCACTTGACAATGTTTCTGCAGGACAGGACATGTAGAAACATTATTTGCCAACAACAAAGCCAGCTCTGACTTTAAGAAACAGAGAAAAATAAAAACCGCTCTGAGCGAAATTCCTTTGAAGACTACCTCTGCTGTCCATTGCCGACATTCTTCCTCTGGAAGGGAATCAGCAAATATATATGCGGTGGCTGCATCCCCAAACTGGGCACTAGATTAAAAACATGCCAAAGCAAAGGCACTAGATGCATGCCAAGATCCGAATATCTTGGGTTGTAAAAACAGGTAGAGAGGTCTGCTCAGTTGAAACCTGCAGTTGGATATTAGGGAGAGCAGAGGGGTGTTCTGGGGGAATTTATGAACCTATTTGAACATCATAAGTTTGAAATTTCCAGACGAAATTGAGCCTTGTACGGTTCCATTTATCACACTTTCCATTTCAGGCCGGCTGAGATGGAGGGAGTTTAAGTGACAGCTTGCTCACCCTCACCCCCGGGCCACCTGATGAAATTGTGGAGCCGAGCCTGCCTGGCACGTAGGGAGCAGATGCCGGGAAGGGAGCTAGCGGCGGGGGGATGTGGTGGCAGGCACCAAGCAGGAGGAGCGCTCCATGGGAGGGTAAGAAGGGGCTGGGGGTCTGGTAGGAAGAACTGAGCACGAGCTGGGGAAGAAGACTTGCAACCCAGGCCTCTTGCCAAGAGACGGATAAAAGAGGGTGAAGCAGAAGGGCAGGGAGGAAAAACAAAATAGCCCAGCTGTTCAAGTGGAGCCTTTGAAATAGAGGGGCATGTCGATTTAGAAAAGTAATCAGTCAGAAAAGCCCGAACAACAAAAGAAACACAGAAAGGTACTGCCTGCAGGAAGAAAGTCTCTGTTGCATTTTTACGGCTGCTTTTAAAATGGAGAGAAGTGTAAAGGTGGGTGGAATTATTTCAGCATCTCCGAACGTGTGGCTACCTGCCTCCCTGTGGCCAGGATGTTTGCTTGGCCGCCTATCAGCTCTTATTTCCTTAGAAAGTTGGAGACTTAACTTATCCATTCCCATCAGACGTGTGGAAACCATTCCTGGATACAGATGTAGCTCTCTGTGCTTCACTGGGCAAGAAAAAGTGACAAAGAGCAAAAGTTCCAGTGTAGCCATTCCTGGCGTTTTCCCTCCTTCTGTTTTATTTCAGGCTACTATTTCTCTCTCCACTTTGAGTTTCTGTTAAAAACACTAAATATTTTTGGTGTGTTTTTGTTGTATTTTTCAAGACCCCCTGCCCCCCAAAAAATTACCTTTGGGAAGAACAGATCACGGACTCCTAGAAATTCGAAACTGGCTTGGGTTAATCCAAGGCATGTTTTTTTTTTTGAGGGGGTCACTTGAGACACATTAGTAGGACCAGTTTGTTTTGGAATCACATTTAGCAGAAATCTTTTTTAAAGCCATGAATAAGTCTGTGTTTTTCATAAAAGCAAAGAGCAGATTTTGCAAACGAAAGAGGTCATTCATCCCCCAAATGAAAGTGTTTTGCATATAAACAATATGATGCTTTACCCAAAGAAAACTAGTCATGAATTAATGACAGCGAATTCTGACTATACCCAACCTTTCTATTGATTGTTGGTAAAAAAAATTTGCCCTTGAAACAAACTGTGGTGCTTTCTCCTCACAGACTCACAAAGATATCAGTCATTCTGTGAAATGAAAGTTGATACTTTGATAAGCAATTAACATGTGCTTCTTTCAGACAGAGCCAAATGTTTCATTAGATTTTTAGATAACGGCATTTCAAGACTTTCATTAAAACACACATGTAGCCTATTAGAAAAGGTCCCATTTGAAGCTATTGCTGAGATTACAAAGGAAAAATATCTGTCTCTCCAGCAAAACCCAACAAAAGGCCTTTTTCACGTGAGCTTTTGCACTAAAACTCCAGGCCACAGTCAACAACAACCAGTGTCTCCTGAGACTGCCCAAGTTTAAGTGATATCTGTTGGTTCAGGTGGCCATGCAGAACTGTGAGTTGTTTTCAAGTGCATCAGAGAGAATGCAGGCTACCAAGGAAGTGAAAAGAGAAACCGGTTCAAGAGTGCAATTGATTTGAAAATAATTTAACAATCTGAGCCACATTGTAGACTGTGGGTAACCCATTGTTCTCTGAAATTCAGAGGAGGAGACAATAAAATGGGATGTTCCTTTGGAATTGAGTGTGCTGATCCAGCACTTCCCTTGGCTCCCTACCAAGAGCATAAAATCTGTTCTTTAAAAATGTAAGAGGCAAAACTCTGATTGGACAGAATGCCATAAGATACTCCGATGGCTTACACTTCACTTGGGATCGACTGGAAAATGTGTGTTGGAAATCTCTTTCACAACTACGAAATTTCACTTCCAATGCAAAAATATCTTGCACGCTAAAAGAGAAGTAACACCACTCCAGAGAAAAGCATTGGCTGTCTCCCAGATTAATATGGGGTTATGGTCCATGATTGGGTTAGATGAGGTAAAAATTTCCCACCACTCTTCCAGATATACAGGAAATTGTTGTGCTTGAAATAGATTTGGACTAAGTAACTAATTAAAAGAATTTGGATCAAGAAATGTGACATGGAACGTGATGTGGATATTTCCAGTTCTTATTCAGGAAACCTATTGCAAAAAGGTTGAAAGATAATTGAGAAAATAATTTATATGGTGGTGAGAGTTATTTGTGTGAAGATAAAATACAGAGTCCTTTTCATTGAGATGGAGAAGCTGCCAAATAGCTCTTGGTGATAATTCTATGCACAAAATTTTCATAGTGGGCTTCAATACCTTGCCAGATGAAAGCTTTTGCTCAGTTTAAAGTTGGAAAAGAGATTTGAGTCTCCACCAAGGATAATGTGTTAAGCTTGGTAATTAAAGACTGTTTTTCATAAATAATGCCAAAAGCACATTGGGAACAGTGGGCTCATATATTACTGTACTTTAAAGAAATCAGGGACCTAATAACATTCTCGATAGGATCTCTCTCACACACACACACACACACACACACACGTACCCATCAACATCAGGACGTGAAATGAGATTACCTAGTTTTTCTAATCAAATATAATCAAATATTAATAAAGGAAAGTATGCCTGTAAATAATGACAAATTTTAAAAATATAATAAAAACTTTCAGTTATATAGCCCAGTGCTACTCAAAGTGTGGTCCATGGTCTGGTGCTGGTCCATGACCAGACCACAACAAGCTAAACAGTACAGAAAATGAGACTAAGCATTTCAAAACCATTATAGCGGTAAGACAATGACTGTTGAATGTCACCATTTAAAAATGAGTTTGTATTTTCTATTTCCTTATTATTCCAATTTTCTATTTCAAATTTGCTGTATTTTATAAATGTATTGGTCCACAATGTTAAAAAAATATTCTCGTTCACAATTTGAGAAACACTGACATGAACTATATTTTTCAGAATTTCAATGCTATTACTTGAATTCATGTTATAAAAAGGTCTAAGATCTAACTTCCATTTAAGGAGGAAAACCAGATACATACATTGAATCTGGCCAGTGTTGTCCTCACTGACCCAATTTTATGCCACTCTCCCCCTCATTTATTCGACTCTAACCCCATGCCCTTCTGTTCCTCACACACACCAAGATCCTTCCTGACTTTGAGTCTTTGCACTGACTCTTCCCTGGAATGCGTTTCCTTCTTTTCCTCCAAAAGTTTTATCTTTGCTATGTATGCCTCAACTTAAATGTCACCTCTTGAGACCGAGGCTTCCCTAACTCTAAGTGACAAATAAAGCCCCTCCCAGGTACACTTAATTGTTCTCTCAATGTCACTCATGACTGCTACATATTTTTCAATTATTTATTATTTTGCCATACTAGAGTTTAACTCAATAAGAGCAGGAAACTTGCCTATTTTTTTTTTCATTGCTGTGTACCTAAAGCCTAGAGCAATGTATAACACATTGGCATATTGGTTCATTGAAGAACGGACTATCTGAATATTTACATTCCCTTAATAAAGTATAAGCCCCTCATGGATAAGTTTTATTTTATTCATTTACATATTCTTAACATTTTTTGCACAGTGCCTAGCACAGAGGAACTGCATGAAAAATGTCTTTTGAAGAAATTTATGAATAAAATCCCTAATGGGACCATCCATCTGGGTGTCCCATGGGCAATAAGACTCATGTATTTGTCACTAAACTCATCACCCTCCTCTGTAGGCTTCAACTTCGATCACCATTCACTGAGGCTCCCAAGCAAGGAAACAGTACCATATTTGATTCTGTCTCACTCTCATTCTTGATCAACAGATGAAAGAAAAATGAAGCTGATTTCAAATTCCAATATTTCATTTACCTTTGACTATATTCTTACTTTTGTTCTTGAGATCTTTCTTTCTTTCTTTCTTTCTTTCTTTCTTTCTTTCTTTCTTTCT